>NC_051224.1:6365000-6665000 GCF_015220715.1 Pygocentrus nattereri
GAACAATCTGATGACTTCTTTGCATTGTATGGTTCCTTAAAGAACTTTATATAGCATCGAGAGGGTTCCACTACTGCCACGCTTTTTTCTTAGTACTATATGGAACTCTTTTTTTCTATGGTATTAGGTAAGAAATCCTGTTGGAAAGCCTCCTTGTATGGCTTGCCATGTAGATGATGAAGAGAAAAACGTCAAATGTACATGTCAACTTTTGGTCCAGGGTAAATCAATAACAAGGTCCAGTAAGGGGCTGTGAATTTGCTGTTGGTGCTGGTGTGCCTTGAGTCCTGCTGCACCACCTGACCCTCACAAGAACTCTTCGTTCCTTCTTTTCAAAGAAAATTGCGCTGCTCCAGTGTGGCTTATTTAGCCATGAAGCTCTCAGCGATTGATGGATGGAAGGCTTACGGTAAAGGCAGCGGATCCTGGACCAGCACCTTGGCACTGGCCTCACCTCCAGCTTTTCTGCTTTTCCCCCCTTCTCTAACGTCCAGTTTCCTATTCTAACACCTCACAGACTCTTTCTTCAAAGCAATCACTCGTTCTCTCTCCATCACTCTCCCCCCCCCAACTCCCCCCCCCCAACCCCCTGTCCCGTGCCTCCTGTTATGAGTAAGAGAGTGCTATGTGGCGGGACGGGAAGGCAATAGCAATAGCAATGGCATGGAGGGTGATGAGCGGTAAAGAGGCTTTGAAGTGCTGTATAAAGCATGGGGTGGGGGGGGGGGGAATCACCTGCCATAAAGAACACCAGAGGCGTGAGTAAGCGCTGAGTTATTCGTTCTGGCGCTGGTGTGGTTATGGGTCTCCAGGGAGGCCCCAGCAGGGCCCTGAGAGGGAACAGATCAGGGCCCTGGCCGAGCCAGAGGTGGAACTAATGGGCCCATGTGTGCACAGACACTTCTGAGGACCAGATGCGGGAAGGAGAAGGGTGCTGGAATTTTCACACCATCGCCCCTGTAGAGAGAGAACGAGAGAAACAGGGGCAGAACTCTTACAAATGCAACATCAGACAGAACACACGTGACATTATTAAGTCATGCTAGTTGTAAATATACTGGAAAAAAGGATTCAAATAAAGGGAAAGCCGTTTTAGACAAATGGACCATTAAGAAAAGCACATTTATTGCACATACAGGACACAAGATACAGGATACAGTAAGATACAAGATACAACACTACAATTATATTTTGTTGATTTTTCTAAACACATAGTAAGTCAACTCATCCTCTCCGGAGAGCACATAAATTGGGCATGTTTCTTCTAATTTTCGTGTTTGAGTTCTATCTATTTTATTTATTTAAGATGGACATACTGGGGAAAAAAAAACAAAATATGAAGTGTGCCTTAACTTTTGCTTTAACTTGTTCACAGGCTACATTTTAGGCTTCACTAAGTTAAAGTAAAGAAACAGTAACTGTAGTGCAGTATAATGTGCAGAAGTACGTTCTCTGTGGAGGACAAACTGACAAAACGTCATTTGACTAGTGGCATTGACCCAAACTTTTTGCGTACGACTGTAAAACACATTGAGCTGACTTTTTTTTTTCTTCAAAAACCTGCTTATGCCCACGCCAGCCTCTGCTGAAACAATAAGCACATTCCACTCCAACTTTCATTTATACGACATGCAAGGTGAGCTATTCCAATAAATCCAGCTGAGGTCAAAATCTATCTGTTCCATATGATGTGCTTGTCCCTGTAAAAGTCACGTACAGGCCCCACTGCTCTGGCTTCACTGTATTATTGATGCTGTTGTGACCTTATGAAACTAACATCTTATTCTGACTGCTTAATGGTTACCATCTTTTGCTGCATTTATGTCGCCATCCGGCTCCATAAATCCTATTGAGGTGGCTGGAGAACAACTTTAGGAATTTTTCTGAAGTGCAGCTCAATGCAAAGTCTGTGTTCGTATATAAAATGTTTACACTGTGGAAAATTTTTCGCAATTTAAACTCACATTTTTATTTCTCAGGTGAATATTACAGTTCAAGTTCAAAAAATCAACACGACTGCCTCTTTATAAGATGCTTTTTTGTTGGATTCCACTAGGACGCGCACTAATGCATGATGTCTCCAGATTAAGAAGTGTGAGGGCTGAATCCTGTGGCATCAACCAAGATTGGCAGTATTAAAGCAATTTTAACCCTCTCAGGTTAAACAACATCATATACAACACCAAGGACAAGGACATTGTGCATAAACTGCCAAATATCTTGGGAACACTGCATACTAGAGACTTTTTTCCCCAGATGGCTAGAGACCTTTGGTGCAATCATATCCCTTTCAGAAGCTTTGTAATCCATCCTTGAACTGCACTGCCTCTTTGAAGACTTTGTAAAATAAATCCATAATAACAAACACAGCACAGAATGTGTTCTGTTATTATTTCTCCAATTCTCAGTGTTGATAAGAGCTATTGGGTTGAGTCTATCAACCAGTCAGAGGCTGTGTTCCTGATCTGACCAGTCAGAGACTATTGTCTTTATGGTCATAAGTGACAGGACTGGAGTATACATATTCTCTTAGCCCAGGTTGTTCTTTACACACACACATCTCCTAAGCCGCTCCTCCTTCTGGGTCACGGGGGGTGCTGGAGCCTATCCCAGTGGTCATCGAGTGGAAGGCAGGATACACCCTGGACAGGTTACCAGTCCATTGCAGGGCAGGCAGACAGACACATTCACTCACACCTAGGGGCAATATACCATGTCCAATTGGCCTGACTTTGGACTGCGGGGGGAAACCGGAGTACCTGGAGGAAACCCACGGGGAGAGCATGCAAACTCCACACAGAAAGGACCCTGGCCGCCCGGCCGGGGAATCGAACCCACGCCCTACTTGCTGTGAGGTGAGCACCAACCACCAAACCACCACCAGGGTTGAGGTTATGCAAGCATTATTACACACAGAAACCAGGTGAACCAAAAATAGGAAAAATGGCTTAGAGGGTTAAGCCATTTAAATGTATAGCAATGCAACCACTTTTTATAATAAGCTCAACTTAATTGATATCAATTACATCTTTAACTGAGCTGCAGCTCTAAAAATGTAGATAGCAGAACTGTTGAGTACGCTAAGTTTGAGCCAAGTTGAGATACCTTCGATCTTTGCATTGACGTTTTAAGTTGGCCTGATTTTTTTTTTTCACTACATGCCAGCTCAACTTAAAATCATAAATCTGCATCTTATGAGTGATGAGTGATTAAAAGTTCTCCTAATTCTAATAATATAGACAACAAATATTTTCACTCAATTTCCTTGTCACGTGGGATGTTTTCCATTACACAGTGCAACCAGGCTTTTCCTGGACCCCCAGTTAAAGGACAGCTGTGGCATCACCAGGATGGGGACCCACAGTCTCCTGATAATGGGGCAAGTGATTACACTTACAGTTAACTTTAACTGTAACTTTAACTTTAACAAGGCTGAAACTTGTTAGTTCATCAATAGCAAAATGTAAAATGTACAAACTGTAACTGTTGTTAACTTACTATTTGTTGTTTAATAAAAAAAAAAGTTAAATAGCAAAACATATAGGTGTTTGTTTCGCGCACTGAGGCAGATTTAAATGTAACATTCTAAAGCAATATTTTTCAAAATCTTTGGTCTGGTGAAGACATGCTATAGTACACAAACCACAGACGCTGTATTTTAAGGCCAATGCCACAAAGCATGGGGATTAAATGGTAAGATGGAAGTGGAAGTGAACTCAAGGCTTGGTTGAATTTGATGAAAGATCTCAGTACTTTTGGCCTCCAACACTCGACATGGAAACTACTTCTGCTGGCACATCCTCATCCTCACTATCAGTTCTGTTGTACTTTATCTGACGCGTCCATAATTCTTCTGGTTTTAATACTTTAATGCTTTGTACAATAGTTTCTCTTCTGTGTTCAGTGCCTTCAAGGAAAGGAAAAAAAACACACTTTGGATTCAGGCCACATCCGACTGCTGTAATCTCACAAACGTTAGATGGCAAATATTTGAGGACGGGGAATACAGAGTCAATGGCAGCTGTACAATGTTCAAAATGCCATACATTACTTTCCTCTTTATTTATAGATGGGATTAATGTGGCTTGTAAGTCATTCATTTAGTCTTTCCATTTGGTCTCCAAATTGACTCTTTTTGATTTGCTACACATTCATAAGTCAGCATTTCCACATAAAACAAGTCTTTACACTTTGCTTTTGGCCCGCACTTCAGACCATGCTCAGGATTTTAGGGCTTTTGCACAGATTCAAGGTCAATGGTTGGTTTATAAACTGTGGCTAGAGGCGTTTAATGCCTTACTTGTAACAATTTACAAGTACAGGCTTCTGCCACATTAAAAGAGTCAAAACGGGAGGGAAAGAGTGAGAGCAAACCTTTACATAATGAATAAAGTAGCAGCTAATAACTGACTTATAAATGAATCCCTGGAGATCTGTTCTAGGTCCGAGCAGGAGTGAGCGAGGACGAAACTAAATGTGTGTTTTTCAAAGCAAAACATGTTTCCTGTTGTAAGCCAATGGATGGTGGAACAGGCCAGGGAGAAGTATTTTTAATGCCTCTCGAGCAAGCGGAACTGGAATATTCCAGGACTTCCAGGCAGTCCCAACTGCAAGGCTGGCCAGGTCCCAGGGTAGTAGACAGGCAATGGAGATAATGATGCCATCCTTTTCCTATCTGCCAGAATTCCTGAGTGTAACTTCCTCCGGGTTGCAACCGGATCAAATCTTAAGAGTTGTCACACTATTCCTGCTGAAGCTCTAGAGAACAATGTCTCACTCGCTATCTCCTTCTCAGCCCTCCTCTCACCTTAGACCTGTCCATCTCCATCATTAATCTTCTTATCTTAAAAGTTCTATATTGTGAAGAAGCCATCAGATACAGTACTGCGCAAAAGTTAGAGTTAGAGACCCTTCTAACCCTAAAAGTCAGAGACCCTTCATTTATTTTATTTCCAGTCAAGTACAAATGATTCATTTTTAGTGTCAGGAAAGAAGCAGATAACGTAAATTTAACAGAAGCCTCAACAACTAAATATAATTTTTTTTAATCAAAATTTTGTATGTCCATATTTTACCTTTATTACAGCTTTTAATTTTTGAACAGTTTTTCAAAGAGATCTACAGGATTATTTTTCCACACCCCCAAAGTTCAGTCTTAAAAGTTGGTTGCATTTTCTCTTCTCATGATCCAAATAATCCCAAGCACATTGAAGTTTGGACTCTGGGGTGGTCAGTCCATTATTCTGAGAACACCAGCAGCATCTCTGATTGGCAAATTTCTTCCTTTTTGTCAATTTTTTTCCCTGCAGTAACAGCTTCTTGACAGCTACACATACTTTCAGACTCATAGTGCTGAGTTGTTTTCTCACAGTGGAAGGATGGACAAAAACATCTGTGGATTTTTTCAGATCTGAGGCAGGAATAGAGCTTGATTTTCTCCTCTGTCTCAAAATTGAAAGCTTTATGTTCTGTTTATCTGCCTGCGATGGTTTTGGTGGTCTACCAGGTCTGGCATAGATGTTTGGAATCTCAATTTCTCTGTCTGGCCGTTTTTACTGGAAAGAAACTAATGTTTGCATAGTATTGTACATCACTTTAACTCAACATGTTCAGGGTCATCGGGATCAGGCGACAGAGAGTGAGAGAGATAAAGTGGTGAGACATTGTTCTGATGACTGTGTCACACATACACAGACAGGAAAGAGGGGTCAGTATACAAGACCCGATTTCTGGAATTTTCCTTGTCGGGTAAAGACATACTAAAATGATTCAGTGAACTGTTTCCCATTTGGATGACAAGCTTCTGATGACTCTGCCTGTTTTCCTCTCATATTCCACTAAGATGTTTTGCAAGTTCTAACAACAGTGTTCGGGCCAAGCCGTAATGCAATCAAGACTCTTTGTTTCATACACAATGTTTTCTTTTATTATATTGTTTAACTATTCTATGTGTCTCACATGATCAGAACTGATTACTAGAAATAAAGTCATCTATTTTGGCTGAAGAATACAGAGGCCTGTGGGAGTGACTCAGGCAATGTTCACACTTGGCCTGTTTAATTCGATTGAACCAAATGATTTGATTGCAAAGAAAATCTAGTTCCTTTACACTGGTGAGAACATTGCTATTAAAGCCCTGATCCATACCAGATTGCTGGCCCCAGCTTTCTGAATGGGTCGCTCCTGGCTTATTTCCCCATGGTTTATAGGGACTGAAAATGACCCACACTTTGCAATCATCAGGCATTCCAGCACCTTCGGGGAAAGGTATGTATTTTCTTGTGATTACTTGCGTACTTGAAGTCTGTAACATCCAAGAATACAAGTACCAAGAATGATTTGTGGGTTCAAATCGTGCGTTCAGCACGTGGTGGTAGTATGAGGAAAGACTGATTGAAGGAGAGGAGAGAACTCTGAGAACCTGGGCTGGAGCTCTGGGTGGCTTCTGCCTGTAGCTAGATCATCTCATCACAGTGACAGATTGTGCCACCTTTGGCCTGCATGACTTTGAACAAAAGAAACTGTTCTATGACATGTTAACTTATTTTCACTTTGACCCATAATGGTGAAATTACCATACAACTGCATGTAAAGGTTTGGACTATACTGAATAAACTGGTAAGTCAGTGTAGGTCTCTTCTTTGTTGTTCTTTCTCTTTGCAACATTGGACATTTATCCCGGAAAGTCCATCCTTTTGAAAGTGCTTTAAACATTGAACATGAGTAAATATGTGTCTTACTGGTGACATCATGCATGCCAAATGACATCTTTAAGATGGTGAAATTGTAGCGCTGTTTTATTTGTCTTCTGATTTTTGCAAGCTTTTGCAGGCTGAACCAACCACAGTTTTTGGCATTGGCCAGTGTGTAATTGCACTCAATGGGCGGAAAAACACTTTATAACATCAGTTGTTCTTCAGACTCCTTCACTACTTGTGAGTAATTAGTGGGAGTAGTGTAATCCTGTCAGCCTGCTGTCAGCTGTCAGAACCATTCACCACCAGTAGTCTACATGTTCATCAGAGCCTCTTTCCTGGCCACAGTGAGGCAAAGCTGGGCAAATACTGATTGAGCCTTTCATAGTTTTCTCTCTCCATGCTCTTGTGATTCTCCTCCTCTTCTTATGTACTTATTGTCTTAATCCTAATAGAATTATGAAGACTGGTAAAAGAAAACCTGTAGAATTTGATAAAAACGGTTTCACATTTCACTTTCTGGTATTCTGATTGAGGAATGTGGGTTTGGCGGATACTAGGAGAATGCTACCTAATGAAATGCATTTTGCCAACAGTAAAGTTTAGTGGAGGAGGGATTATGGTCTGGGACTGTTTTTTCAGGTTTGAGCTGGGCTCCTTAGTTCCAGTGCAGGGTGATGTTAATGCTACAACATTTTAAAAAAAAACCCAACATTTTAGACAATTGTATGTTTTTCAGTTTGTGGCAACAGTTTGGGGAAGGTCCTTTCCAGCATGATCGTGCCCATATGCACAAAGTGAGTTTTTTCTTAATGAGTTTGGTGTAGAGGAACTTCAGTCACCTGCATAGAGCCCTGATCTCAACCTTCTCAACATCAGTGCTTAACCTCAAAATTGCTATTTTGACTGATTGTCCACAAATTACCACTGACTAAAATCTTGTGGAAGGTTTTCCCAGAAGAGTGGAGGCTGTTATGATCTGGCACTTTGTTCACATGGTGAGAAAACAAACGGGTGGAATATCTATCAAAAAGAATATGAATCTCATGAAATGTCATGAAATTGGCAAGCTGTGACATTATGCGGGATGCTCCACTTTGGAAAAGCGAAAGGAGAATGGAGAAAGATTTTGCAGACACACCTCCATACGTGATGAAGTACAAAATAAATGGGTGGAATGTCTTCAAGTCCAAATAGAATCTCCTTTGCTCCTTGCAGGATGAACAAACTGGGTTACTTTCCATTCTGGAAAAGTGAGGTTAGTGTGGAGAGCTTCATCACTTCATTCAGAAGCTGAAACTTTGAATGCTTCCACATATAAATTGCGTGTTCCGCTTGAGCCCCATTTAGGCGTTTGGACATTCTAATCTTTTGTCATGTGTGAAAAAGTTCCAGCACATGGAACTTTTCCTGGGACATGACAAATATATTAACTTGGCTGTTGCCATGCCAACACCAGGGTCAACAATGACTGACCAGTGAGCTCGTTAACAGTTTGCAATAGTCTAATAGAGGGAACAGATTAAATAATGTCGCATTTTCACCACTTGAAAAATCACGTGGAGGGTCAATTATTGTCCGTGGTTTTGGAGTGGAATGTCCAACAAGCTCATATATGTGTGATATCCGCATACTTTTGGCCATATTTGCATTTGTATGCCATTTAGATGCTGGCTAATTTTACTTAGCATCCATTTTGTGAACATGCAAAATTAGTCCTTTGATGTTTAATGTGAGATGGCTGTATAGGTCAGTAACGCTGGTGTGTCCTTTGGGCAGCATCCTGTGACCATTAATGAAAGACTAGAAGATGACTCAAGCTGTGCAGCAACAGTTGAGCTACTGTCTCTGACTTTATATGTACAAAGTGAACCAATAAGGTGGGTGTGTCTAATAGAGTGGGGAGTGTCTAACGTCAGTGTCACAGCAGTGCTGAGAATGATCCACCACTCAAATAATACCTGCTCTGTGAGGGTCTTGTGGGGGTCCTGACCACTGAAGAACAGGGTAAAAGGGCACCAAAAAAGTATGCAGAGAAACAGATGGACTATAGTCTGCAATTGTAGAACTACGGTAATGAAACACATGGTAAGTAGAGCTGATAAAATGGACAATGAGTGAAGAAACAAGGCTGATCAGTGCACATTCACAGCCATGATATTGCAGCAAAGGCCAAAAAAACGTGTCTTGTTCTTGTCTGTCTTAATCCTCTTTTCTCTTGTCCTCTCTTCACTGTGGTGTTGTCTTCATAAGGTACGGTTATGATAGACACGTGGATGGGCTGTGTGTCAGCTTGCCAACATGGAATCAAAGCTCAGGCTCACTGCCAAGTTCAGAGATGGAATCCATACAGGGTGAGGAGCTCTGGGCTGGGTTAGACAATAAAATCACACTTACTGTGGTAGCTGGCAGAGACACGAGCCCATCAGAGTAGCTCTTCCATGGAAAATCAGATGATTGAGCTATCAAAAAATGATTGCCTGACATTGTCAGACAGCAGCAGCGATTAAAACTACAGTATATTTGTGAACAGTTATTGTGTCATTGCAGAGAACTGATTGCCAGAATCCTTAAAACTCAGTGTGCCTATTGATTCTGAGAAGTCTTTAACATGCACATAGTCCTTTGAGCACTACACCAACTACCAATGTTTTGATTACGTAAAATTCCCAAAATCACTCATGTTATTTCCCAGACTTGTTCCCGTCTGTGGGAAACGTCTCTGGTCTTGGCTGTCATCGCTTTGGTGGTGCAGTAAGTTGATTATATTTGAGTGTCAATGACCCAAACTTTGAGTTATTCTGGGAGTGTTCTTACTTCCCATTCTTTGGCAATGCAGGTTCTCTCTCTCTCTCTCTCTCTCTCTCTCTCTCTCTCTCTCCCTCTCTGCATTTGACATACAAATACTGGTCCTCTCACAGACACACACAAACACTTTGGCTTAGATTAACAAATAATTAGGTATGCGCCAATCATGAGTTTGTATGGCCAATTCCAGTTCCGATTTCTTTAAGCCAAATTGGCCAATGGCTGATTTTTATTGGCCTTGTTTTTTTTTTTTTTTAACCAGAAGCTCACACTGTGTGGGCTAAATGACACACTAACACATTTCCAGTACTTTCTGTTAGCCAAAAGTCTCAATAGAAATAACATTATTTGCTCTCAAAGAAGCAAACCTGCCATATTAAATTTTGAAGTGAAAAATCAGCTGCCTATTTAAATAACATGAATCAAATAAATGGCTACATCCAAAGTAAGGGGCTAATGGATATGTAGCACTATGGGTCCTGTATAATGATGCTTTATGGTACAAGTGTAACAGCAGCATTTGCTGACCTACACTGTAGCAAAATTACTCTAGAATTGAGTAATTAGTGGCTACTGGCTGCATTACGTTCAATAGTTTACTGCAGCATTTTCATAGTAAATAATATTAAATAACATCTGTATACTGTGACTACACAGTCATCTGGGCCACAAGATTACTGTGATGTAGCTGTTATTCATACTCTTACACTTATAATGTAATGTGTGAGAGTGATGATGAGGGGGATTTATTAGGGGCAAATCCATAATCAGGGTCAAAACAGTCCAGGATCAAGGAGCCAACACGGAGAGAATGATGGGCAGACATAACGTAACTAAACACAGACTGGAAACAACACGGAGGCCGGAACAAACAAAACACCACAGGAAAACACAGAGATCAGCAAACTCATAGGGGAAAACACAGGGCTCAAATACAGGTTAACGAGACACAGGTGAAAATAATCAAGGGCGGCAGGACCGGGAAGAACTCAATGAAAGCAAAAGCACATGGCCAGGACTGGAAGGTAAACACAAGCACATGGACAGGACTGGGAGGGGCCAATCATGACATATAAAGTGAAATTTAAATACAGTAATCTTCTGTACAAAACCGTCACTGGGGCAGTTCCCCTCTTGTCGCTTGTCGCTACCTTTATTCAGGAACAAAACTACCATTATCCATTGAAATTACATTGTCTAAGTTGTACTGAATCCACAAATATTGTCTTGTTTTCAGGCTTGAATTTTATTGTCATGTTTTAAAACATTATGTTATGAAAAGTAACCTGAGAAAAACTTACTTAAGGTACACTATTGGACCTTAAAACCAGTGTTGAGGGAACATTTGCATTGTTTGCACCTTTATGAAAGGAAAATGTACCTGCACAGCACCTTTATTTCTAACAGTGTTGTCACCTCAGAATGTGAAAGCAGTTACCAAGGGCGGTCATCAGAAATGTGTTCGTGGAGAGTCCAGAGAGGTGATAGGTCTGGAATTGGACTTCCCCATGGCTGAACACTTTGAAAGCATTACAGCTGATAGAAACATCTGACCCGGGGGACTGATTACTTTGAAAGCTACCTTTGATGTTTCATTCTGGGATAGTGGACGCACAGCCAGACCACTGTCCTGCAATCTTCGAGAAAGTACCAGGCAATATCATCTTGAGTCTAGAGAGAAAATATGTTCTTTGAATTGTTTCTACTAGGATTTACTGCACAACATATGAAATATGATGATTCAGAGAGCAGAGGTTTGGTGTGGCTTTGAATTGTTTTTTATTGACTTTGTTCTGCAAATTGCTTTGGTGAAACTTCTTACGAGTGGCATAACTTTGTCACAGCTTGCAGGGGCCAACAAGGAAGCATTGTGTCTTTGAATAACATCGTTACAGTGAGGATGACGACCATCAGCTAGCCAATTAGCCAGCTACATTTAACTGCCTCATTACTATAACAACTATCACTGCACCATGACATGTGTTAGATAATTAATCAATAGTCTTACACTCTTAAAAAGATGGCACTTCAGGGGTTCGTTAGTGAAGGGAATGATTGTATATTGGACCAGTTCGTGCTTAAATTGTTCTTTGCATAGTAAAAATGTTACTCAGATGGATGGAAAATGTGTTCTATATAGCACCGAATGAGGGTTCTTCTGTTGTTATAAGCTTGACATCAAAACAATAGCAGAACTTTTTTTTGCTGCTATATAGCACCAATTTTTAAAAAGGCTATATATAGAACCATATACAACACCATCTCCTTCAATCTGAAAAACGATTTCACCATGCAAAGACCATTCCTCTTATTAAAGAACCCTTGAACAAGCATATTTTTGCCTTTTACAGCACTATGTCTAGGACACAAGGCAAGGCTGCAGCTTTCTCAAAGTTTTTTTCAGAACATTCAACATTCAACTTTACTGCTTACATAGCTCACTAGCTAGTATTAGTAGCCTATGCTAGCAATGAGCACAACTTATGGGAAATTGATGTGGGTAACGCTGTGTTTACACGTTATCTTTGGTGAAAAAAGCATCATTCTGTGCAGAGTTAATGTAAATGTAACGGGGAGCGAGGAGGCAGACACACATGCTGAGATAAGCGAGATTTATTAAGGGCAAATCCAAAGTCAGGGTCGAGACAGTCCAGGGTCATAGAGCCAACACGGATAGATCGGGGGGCTGACATGACATAAACCAGAATACAGCAGAACAGAACAAACAGAATGTCCAACACAGCATATAACAACCAACAGTACAAATCAAACAGCACAATCAAACAAATCAAACAAAGACCAGTCAAGACAAGGAGCAAACACAGGGCTTAAATACACAGGGAAAACGAGGGACAGGTGGAAAACAGATGGAGACAATCAGGGGCGGAGTCATGAAACGAGGGGGCTAAACCAAAACATGAACACATGGACAGGACTGGGAGGGGCCAATCGTGACAGTAAAACAGTGATGGTGCATGACTAATGGCAGCATGCAGTGGTGTAAATGTTGCTCTGACTGCTAAAAACAAATCAAAGAGAGATTTGGCATTCATGTTTATTTATTTAGAGTGGAAAGTGGCACAAGGATGCAAGAACTCTGCACCTTTGGATTCATCCTGGATTATAAGACCACAAAACAAATTGCTTTTTGTAATATTTTCTATTCAATTTTCTTTTTGTTTCATATTAGGCCCTTCTAGCCACCACTCGTAACTGCTACCTTTTCTCTTCGTGAGCATTAAATATGATCATGTCGTAGTCTAGTACTGGACTGTATACTTGATTAAGTGACCCTTTTTAGTCCCACAAGCAGGGAAATTTTAGTTCCACCAACAGCCCTATCCACAGTGCCTGGGGAGCAGTTGGGGGTTAGGTGTCCTGCTCAAGGACACCTCAGTCACGGACTGTTGGCACTGGGGCTTGAACCGCCAACCTTCCGGTCACAGGGCCAGGTCTCCAACCTCCAGCCCATGACTGCCCCGAGATCATAAGATCACAAGATCATAAGAAACTTACTGCTGTTTTGCTTTTTTTTCCTTCTGCATATCTGTAATTATAAGTTACTTCATTTATTCTGCTGTTAGGCACAAAGTGAATTAAATTTGCATCCAATTCATATTCCGTATTGACAGGTTTGAGTCTGCGGGTGCAGCTTCCATTTGTTCAAATATCAAAAACTGCCAAGCACGGCAAAAAAAAAAAACAAAGCTCAGTTTTGCTTTCCACGAAACAGAACTGTCTGCACAACAATGACTTTTCATCACATTCAAATCATTATAAATGATCTCCTCTTCCACTATCAGAGATAAATGTGGTGTCAACTGACAGAATTATCCATGTAGGCGCAATAAATGATGAACATAAAATGATCATATGCCTTTTTATTACCGGTGATAACTTCTAAAAGTTCAAATTTCACCATAGCAATTATTTTGTAAATTCAATGCCTCAAATATTATTTTAAGATTAGGTTGTCAAACTACTACAACACACAAATCGGTTCGATCTGTTAATCAAGGACTTCAGTCCAGGTCATTGCTGTCGACTCCAACTATGATGCAATTCAGCTTTGCTTCCAAGTTGTCCACAAGTAAACACAGCACCAACAAGCGAGCCCCTGGCTCCTAGTGGCCCCATCCCAGTCCCTCCATCCACCAGCAAAGGTGAAGAAAGCAGAACAGGAGCGAAAAAGAGAAAGCAAGCGAGCAATGTTGGAATGTGGGAAGGAGCAAAGCCCTCTTTGGCAGAATTGGGTCTTGTTTGCTCAGCAAACGCTACGGTCCTGTACATGGCTGTTTGTGGGGGAAATGCCCACATTGTTGGGCTGCGGGACCCTGGTTACAGGGGAGCGGAGGCCCCCCGGTAGGCAGGTTTGGAGAAACAACAGGATGAAGGTCAGCTAATATTGCGGTTAATTCCACTTCCCAGTCCCCATGACACCCAGTGGGGGTTTATTTGAAGATCCCAGACGTCAAAGTCACTAAGCACTTTGTTTGGCCGGCGAGCGCTACAAGTTGGTGCCAGTCCTCGGGGATATTAATGTATTCTGATGAAACAGGGCGACAGGGATTGCTAGAGAAAGGATGGAAAATTCCACACTTTCACCACCGTGTTGTGTTTTTCTGTACACTTGTTCTTCTTTTACCATCTTTAAGAGCTGTTTTTGTTGTTAGACTACATTTGTGATGATAATAGAACATAAACTCTATTTGAGATCAAGTCAAGAGCCATTTTGTCATTTTGTTGTACAGCGTATGTTACATAATTATTGAAGTACATAATTGCAGAAATAAACGTGGCTGCACAATGTTTGCATTTATACCTGATGTAGTCTATATCACCAGGTCTGAGTCTGACCTGGACCGCTTTGTTTCAGGGTCAGAACAACACAAAAACATGGGAGAAATGTAGCAGGTCATTTTCTTTCTGTAACCAAGACTGTGCATTTGGTTTGAAAGTAGAGGAGGCAGTGGATAGGGCAAGATGGAGGCAGATGATCGGCTGTGGCGACCCCTAAAGGGAGCAGCCGAAAGAAGAAGAAGAACCAAGACGGTGCATATTTTTTATTAATATCAATACACAAGAAAATATCTCCTCTTCTTTCGTTTCTCACTCAGTTGATACTCAGTGTTGGTTTTCCCTCTGTTAAACAAGACTGTGTGTGCAAATGTAACATTTTCACTAAACGAGGAATTCCACCAACTTTTTAAACATTCCTGCATAATTCAGTTGTTCAAATGCAAAACAAAGGAATTCAGAGTTGTTTGCATATGTTCGATATGAAGCGCTGCATTGTAGAGAAATGTACTGACTCTTTTTTTTTTACAGTGGTGGTGATGGAAACCAGATGTGTACAACACAAAACAGCCGTTTTATTAACTATCCAAAAATGACCAGAGAACCTACCTGTGTCTAATTTTGTAATATAATGTTGATAATGATAAAATGTTGGTAGAGCTAAAAGAAAAAAGAAAAGATTCTCTGGGTAGTATGATGCCATGTAATGAGCTCCATGTATCGCTCCACCAAGGCCAGAACCGCATCAAAACTATCATAAGACAACAGGCAGCATCAGGCAGCATATTCATACTCATTTCGTGTAATAACTTTTGGTGAAGGAGCTTTCACACTATTAGAAATAGACGTACTATGCAGGCACATGATTCGTTCAGCAAGGTACAAACTATGTAAGTGTACCCCCAAAGGGACAACAGTGGTTTTAAGGTCCAGTGGTGTACCTTACATGAGTTTTTCCCAGTGGAGAAGTTCGTATTTGTACCTTTTCATAACCAAATGTTTTAAATCAGAACAATAAAATAAAAACCTGGAGACGAGACGGGGTGTGGATTCAGTATTGCTTAGAAAATATCATTTCAGTGGATTCTGGTTCAGTTATGTTCCCTGACTAGAGGTACTGAGATGTACGCCTGAGGGTACCACCACAGTGACAAGAGGGCCACTGCCCCAGTGAGAGTGTCATAATTTTTTTCTGAGACTTTTGATTTCCGGTTCCTTCCACCACCACTGACAACAGCTGAGGAGTGTTATTCCAAAATGCTATATATCCATTTGTAATTTTGGATATAAGAAGTTTTTGAAAAGAATAACAGCGGATATAACATAAGAAAGACATTTTTATTTCTCTAATATAGCTGCTATTAATCACAATATAGCATTGATATTTCTTGTATGTGTGTAGTTCATACATACATATATCATACTGTATATCATGAAGAAAAGAACATCCTTGAAAGTGGTCTATAATGTGTTTTAGACTAAAAGCCTTCAAATCTGTCTTAGGAAGTTTCTCTAGAACAGCGCATTTCACATCAAACCACTCTGAATGGCTTTTTTTTACACTGTAATGCTTTAGTTTTTAAGTAATTCTTTTCCTCTTTATATGCATCATAAGCACATATCGGTAACACTTTACTGTAGGGTGCTGTTCATAAGGCTACATGACACTTACATAAGGTTGTCATTACAACTGACATAATCATACATAACTGTTTATAAATGCTTGTTACAACAGACGTCATTCATCATAAAGGCTACTTTAGCTGACTTTGATCAGAATTGGCAAATGTAACCTTTGTAGCAATGTCGCTTATCGGAACGAACATTTATAAAAAGTTATGTAGGGTTATGTCAGTTGTAATGACAACCTTACGTAGGTCTCATGTAGCCTTATGAACAGCACCCTACAGTAAAGTGTTACCCACATATCTTCTCTTTTGGGGCAGTCATGGGCTGGAGGTTAGGGAACTAGCCTTGTGACCGGAAGGCTGCCGGTTCAATCCCCAGAGCCATGACTGAGGTGTCCTTCAGCAAGACACCTAACCCCCAACTGCTCCCTGGGTGCTGCGGATTGGGCTGCCCACTGTGCTCACTGCCCCCTAGTGTGTGTGTATGTGGTGTTTCACTTCACGGATGGGTTAAATGCGGAGGTGAAATTTCCCCATTGTGGGACTAATAAGGGTCACTTAATCTTAACCTTTTACTTACAAGCACAAGCGTCATATCAATTGAAAGTCTGAAATCTGCACTTTCATCATACATTCCCTGCTGGCTGTGAGCTGTGAGTGAGAAATAAATAATATAAAATAACAACATGCTTTTATTGTCACTGCCGATAGCTGCAACGCATTTGAGTTATGAGATTCTACAAGAATGCGATTCACAGACTGTGCAACAAAGTAAACTGGAAACTTAGTCTGACTTTTTTTTCCAATTGAAATAATCTCTCCCTCCTCATTTGTCTCTAAAATGATTCTCCCTTCCTGATTTCCACCCAGCAGTGAAGGCTGTGTGAAGAGCACCACGGCTTTTAGGGTGGCCCCCACTGATTGGCAAGGAGAGCAGCGTCGCACCCCACACATAATAAATGGAACTTAAGATGCATTAGCAAATTGTCTTAGCCATTGTTTATTTTCAGCCTTGGAATATAGCTAGCAGGGAAATGGGGGGGGAGATATAATCCACAAATCCCCCCGCAGTGAAGTGGCTTAACCCTGTATGGAAATGTTAATGAGATAAAAAAAAAGAATCCAACTTCACATTCCTGAGGAGTGCTGAGGAGTCCGGGCCGCTCTTATGTGCATAAGAGGCGTCTTTGTAGCTCTGTCTCGTGAGCAAGAAATTAGTGCTGAAAGAGAGAAAGAAACGAGGAGAATGAGTGAAAGGATAAGAGAAAAAAGAACAGGGGGAGATGCTGAAGGTGTCGGATGTTAAATGATCAGGGTTTTGTGTGTGCGTGTGTGTGTCAGGATGAAGCACCTCTTTTAATCCTGACGTGATTTAGACTCCATTAAAGCATGAGGGCATTTATCTTTTATCTTTCAGGGGGCAATTTTGGCACTCAGGGTTTGAGACACTTTGGGAAAGGAGAGGGGGGACATTTCACGACAGTAATTTGATAATTAAGTGTTGTATTAATGGTCTTGTTTCAAAAAGTCCAAATCTTAGGTTTTTTAAAAAAAGGCTTAAGGAACATAATCCATTCAGGATTGTTTTATCAGTGGTATCTACGTAGATGCAGTTAACCTAGCTCTCCCATTGGTTAGGCCTTCAGGAGCTAGGCTGAAGGCCTTAGATGTTTGATTCACCATCTGTGTAATTAGGAAGTGACGCTGGAATCAGTCAGTAGTGTTTTGATTCACAGTAGGTGGGACCAAAAATCTTCAGGTCTTCTGAAAACTCATGATTGCCTGTAAACAGCTGTAGCCTAGTCATAGGGTTCTGTCAGCTGTTAGAGACCAAAATCCAGAATCCAGACCAAAAGAACCATTTTGGACTTTTAACTGGCTTGGACTTCAGACTAAAATAATTTTGCTTTGAGTGACTCTATACCAGGCGGCATGGTGGTGCGGTGGGTAGAACTGTTGCCTCACAGCAGGGCCTGGGTTTGATTCCCCGGCTGGGCGACCAGGGTCCTTTCTGTGTAGAGTTTGCATGTTCTTCCCATGTCTGCGTTGGTTTCCTCCGGGTTCTCTGGTTTCCTCCCACAAACGTACAGTTAGGCCAATTGGACATGCTAGATTGCCCCTAGGGGTGTGTGTGATTGTCTATGTCTGTCTGTCTGACTGGCGACCTGTCCAGGGTGTATCCTGCCTTTTGCCCAATGACTGCTGGGATAGGTTCCAGCACCCCCACAACCCTGAGGGAGAAGTGGCTTAGAAAATGTGTGTGTGTGACTCTATACCCTCATTATGCTGATTTTATCAAAATAACTGAATGACTGAATGCCAAAGTAATCATAACAAATAATCATAACAATATGTAGTGACTGTTTCAGTGCAGGCAACATTAGCTAATTTTGAGCAGAACTCAAAAACATTTGCCTGGCAAATACAGCTTTGAATAGTTGTAAACACATAAAAATCATGATATTTGTCATTAAAACACAAACAAGCTGTTTGTTACAGGCTGATTTTCAGGCTTTGGACACATTTACTCCAATAGGATGTGGTGGTCAATGGGCTCTACCTGCTGTCCATATCAAATAATGCCTCTGGTTTAAAGAGATCATAACATAATCCTTGTTAATATCTAAGATCTGAATACTTCTTTTTGGTTTTTTGTAATTATTAGTTATTAGTAATATTTATTAGTTATAGTTATCAGTAATAGTTATTACTGTGGAACTGCTGCTTGGACTAATTCAGTAGAATCGCCCATATGTGTTACATGCACAGATGTTAAGATGTACAGTACTGTACAGCAGTAGTATAAACGTCTTAAACACCCATGAAAATTATATTTAAAGGAAAAAACTATTTTCAAATTGTTTATTTGCTCAAAAAGCATCAGCATTAAAATAAAAACAACAGAAAATAAGCAGTGATTTTATGTAGCTCAGCAAACTTTTAAGACCAGCATTATTTAAAGCCCAGCATTATTTGCAGTTATCACCCAGTACCTCTTGGCTTATCATCAACGCTTCATTAATTTAAATCAGGTGTTTTGTTGGTGGATTTCAACCAATCAGTGCAATTGTTCTGGACACTGGGGAGAAATTAAGAACAAAACCTCTATTCTTACTAGCTCATAAGATATTTTGAAAACAATTTCATTTGACTTTTTTACTGTATTCATGTATGTTTGCATTTATTCTACTGTTATATGTTTTTTTAGTACTGCATATATATATGAATGTCTGGTCCAAGCATCAAAACGTCAATCAAACTATTAATTCCAAATCTTTGAGATCTCTCTGTCTGTAAATAAAGTCACTCAGGTGGTTTGATGTGAAAGGCTTCCTTCTAGAGAACCTTGACAATTCTGTTGTTTTGAATTGTTTACAGTGGTGGTGATAGGAACCAGACATCTGAAGAGTTTAATGCCCCTTAAAGCTCCCTCACAGAAAGTTAGCATGTAAAATGGTTACAAATATGCTGGCTGATCCTGAAACATTGCTGCATGATAGTTTTACTACACTATTTTACTTAAAAAAAGTATTTTTTTAAACTATTCATGGTAGACAGGCATATGCGGGGAGTTGTGAGGCAAAAAAGTCCCAAAGAAAATACATTTTTTCAGATTGACCTCTGTTTGACTATCATCAACATCACATGTAGGTTCACTGATTATTCTGAATAGTAAATAAATCGGTTATTTTTGATGGTTCCCATCATCATCAGTGTAAGTGCCATAAAAGGTGCCACTTTTAGATCGTTATAAATGCCATAGAGGAGCTAGCAGAAATTGGCATCATACTTGCAGTGGTAATCAGATGAGCAAAGGCTGCTTACGAAGCAAATTAAAAGGTTGTTGCATTCACCATGGCTATTTATTGATGTTTATCAGCTCATACCCATACATCTGACAAGCACTGTGTTTGTTTCACGTCACAACAAGCATTCAGAAGGACCTACTTTTATTCAGCTTTGTTTGTCTCATGTGTGATGTTTTCTCATGTTTCATTTCATAACAACTTAGACTCTTAATAATTTTCACAGCTGATTGTTGCATGGTACTGCTCTTTGCTTGGTTGTTGATGGTCTGATCGAAAGGCTTAGCCCTGACAGTCATAATTCTTTGCTTTAATCTCTACTGTGAAAGTAGAGATTGAAGGTTCCCGACAAGCAGATCTGAGCAGCAGGGTCTTTGGAACTAGGGTCTTAGGTCAACAGCATCAGGCTGTCCCCGACTGTTTTCTATCTGGATAGTGATGTCCAATGTAGTAGCACAGTGACCGGTATTGCATGGTAGAGAGAGCTTTAACAAAGAGCAAGCTGGTATTTTCAATCAAGGTGTTTCCATCAGCCAGGACCCTACCAAAAAGAAAATATTGTTGTTATAAACAATGCTAAGAAATGTGTATCTTTATAAATCACACTTTTATTCTCCTTTTATCTGGTCGTTTTCCAGTATAATTGATGTAAAATGTAATATGTAAAGGCAGCATACGTATAAGAAAAAAATGTTTACATAACTTACCTACACACATAAATTTTCAAGATAATTTAAGCCCTTTTAAAATTCCCATAGCGTTACAGACAGTACGTAGTATTTTGACATATCAGTTTGTCAGATTGTCCTCGCTGCTAATAATTCACCTGCAGCCACCAAAGTCTGCATGGCTCAACTGTGTATAGTAGGTAATGAGTAGATAGTAAGATAACCCTGCATATCATGAAAATGTTGGATCATTACCAAAATTTTGACTTCTCTCAAAACCAAAACTGTACCACAGACAGCAATTAATAGCCTTTTCAGTGACAATGAAATAAAATGCAATATAGCACTTTCCCCCAGGATTTTAATTAATAAATCTATATAAGATATTGCAGTTACATGAAATATGACTTCTGAACGCTGCATGTTTCCTACACTGCTGCATAACACTGACATAATCATGCAATCAACACATCACAACAGATTTTGTTCAGTAATATAGGCCAATTCAGACCAACTGGGCCTCATTCATCAACCATTTTTAAGAAGACATTTCTTCTTAAAACCCACATAGTTTTCACAAAGATTCTGAAATTCACCAGGGTTTTCTTAATTGGGATTTCTTCTTATTTAAGAATTCACACACACTCAAGAGCACAAAGGTGCGAACAGTTCAACGATTAAAGAACATGTCATAAATCCAATCTGGTCTCATGGGAAATACGTACCTCTGACCATTTTTTGCAGATCCACAAATACGTAGCCTTGAGTACGTTTTGCTGCACTTTTGAGAAAGAAATGTCCACTGGGGGCGCTAAAGAGAAGCTTACACTTTAATGTAACATTTTGATTATTTTGCCTTTGAAAATGACTGTATTTGACATTTTGATTATTTTTTAAGCTGACATCTCCGGTATGCATTCTGCAGACATGTAATTGAAGGAGGCTAGCTAGATAAATCGCCCCTAACTCAGTAGACAGTACCCCCCTGTATCTTCAGGCAAAAGGTTATGTGAACCTCTGCTTGGTAGCCAGCAAGTACACAATCTGCTTTATCCACCAAACTAACGTTACAGGAGAACAGCCCCAGCTATAGTTATAGCTACGTACCTGGAGCTGTGTTAGAGGCGGCATTAGCTACCTGCTTTGCCCACTGATGACCCGGCAGACATCACAGGCACTCCAGAATTATTCTACATTTTATCATTACAATAGCGCTGATGACTGACACCTTAAAAATAATCACAACCTCAAATACAGTCATTTTCAAAGGCAAAATATGTTACATTAAAGCGTAAGCTGCTCTTTAGCGCCCCCAGTGGACACTTGTTTCTCAAAAGTGCAGCAAAACGTACTCGAGGGTCAGAGGTACGTATATCCCATGAGGCCAGGTTGCATAAATCTCACGTAGACTTTTTCTTAGGGCATTTCTCAAGAGCACATTTAAGAAAAACATGTGGAGATATTGGTGAATGAGGCCCAGTGTTCATAAACAAAAGGTTGGCTGTACTTCTGCGTGGACTGCGTGGCTCAATTAATGGCACAATGTACAATAAATTCAAATGTCAAATACCAAATTACGTAATGCACTTTACTTGTGTTTTTCCAGCTTTCAAAAGCAGACAGAGCAGATTAATCCCAGTGAGGATGCTCTGTTTGCTAACACTTGCAGCTGAAGCCAATTAGAATTTAGTGCATCTATTATTCTTCCAATACCAGCACCATTATGCAACCAAGAAGTGCACCAGAATGTAAGTTAAGATGGTATTTAAATGTCTTATTTTACAGAGGGTTTGACATAAGGCAACATATGCTAAGAAGCTAATGCTAGCTTTTATGCTAGCAGTGACTGTGTTTTTGCTCATATTTTCACACAGCACAGAAAATGAAATGCCTTTTTTAAAAACTCTGCTCATGATTCTGGGTAAATGTAGAGATTTATGTGAGTGTGTGTGCAGATTAGCACAATATATCATTTCATTTCAGAAAAGTAGCTACGTAGCCGTAACAATGAACCTCCTAGTGAGTAATTCGAAGAATCGCAAACACAGATAGGCAGGGTCGAAACCATGAGAGCTTCACGCGAGATAAGGCAGAAAGTCCAAAACCACCATTCAAATATCAATAACGTAATCCAGGAGCAAGGGGTCAAAACCAGAGAATACATACAAGGAATATACACTCACCGGCCACTTTATTAGGTACACCAGTTCAGTTGCTTGTTAACACAAATAGCTAATCAGCCAATCACACGGCTGCAACTCAATGCATTTAGGCGTGTAGAGGTGGTCAAGACAACTTGCTGAAGTGCAAACCGAGCATCAGAACAGGGAAGAAAGGGGATTTAAGGGACTTTAAACGTGGCGTGGTTGTTGGTGCCAGACGGGCTGGTCTGAGTATTTCAGAAACTGCTGATCTACTGGGATTTTCACACACAACCATCTCTAGGGTTTACAGAGAACGGTCCGAAAAAGAGGAAATATCCAGTGAGCGGCAGTTGTGTGGACGAAAATGCCTTGCTGATGTGAGAGGTCAGAGGAGAATGGGCAGACTGGTTCCAGATGATAGAAAGGCAACAGTAACTCAAATAACCAACCAAAATCTCTGAGGAACGTTTCCAACACCTTGTTGAAAGTCTGACAAGAAGAATTAAGGCAGTTCTCAAGGCAAAAGGGGGTCCAACCTTTCACTAGCAAGGTGGCTCATTCCCTGGCACTGCATCACCCTTCCTTACTCATTCACTGCGTCACATGATCTTTCTAATGTACATCCACTAGGGCACTGCAGAGACGCTGCACTAAAGTCACTACCACATGCTCTACTGTATGTGCTTAGAATATGATGGATATTTTTTATGTTATGAATGTGATATGGCAGTGGATAGTAAACATGCCACGAAGTGCTGGGTGATATGTCGTCTCTATCTTTCATCATTATAGGTGTTAGGTGTCATAGAGCAACTCTGATTTTTATTTGTAGTAGTATTGTCAGATTAAAAATGTAGTGTCAAAGTTATTGTATTAATGAGATATTAATGCGATTATGTTACTGGGTTACTCTCAAAAAGATGACAAATAGTAGGACCCAACTTGAAAAAATGAAAAAACTAAAAGTTTATGTTGGTTTTTGTTTGTTTGTTTGTTATTAGTGTACCTAATAAAATGTCAGGTGAGTGTACTTCTAAGAATTGCTGGGAAAACCTTAACAACACTTCACACTGAGCTTAGTTCAGGGCACAACCTAAATAGCCCACTAACGGGCTTCTGATTAGAGACAGAGTCAGCATGTCTCACTACTCTGGTGAGTGAGATCTCTGTTGGTCTGGAGGGGAACCGGGAACAGATGTGACAGCAGCCTTGTTCGATGCTGTAGAGTGACGTGAATTGACCTGAAAAGACTATTACATCATTAATTATGGTTATTATAATGCTTTCTGCTGTCTCTTGAACAGGTAAGAAATGGTTCATGCTTGGATCAGTTCCATACTATTAAAAAAGATTTATTCAGCGGTTCTTTACTAAAGACAGTGGTTCTATATTGAATCATGAACACTGAAAAGAACCATAGAAGAATCCTTTTTAGTACAACATAGAAGCCTTTTCATTGTTATATCAGTGATGTGTAGCAGAGTCCAAGTAAAGTGTTACTGAACTTTCATGGGTCTCAAAATGATCATTTTAACTTTTAACATTATGAATGACACTTCAACTTCAACACTTCAAGTATTCTGTGCGTGTTGTTCTGTTATTCTAGTGCAGCAGGGCTAAACAGAATAAAACCAGCATGCAAATGATGAAATGACCACTGGGTTGCATTGCAACATGGGAATTTAGCAAAACTCTTATTTTATGTTTTTACAAATTAGATAGTTTTGCTTGTATTTGTGATTATTACACTTCACTACTATGAACTATGAATGCCTAAACGTATTGCTGACTAAGTTAACTACCATAGCTTAGGTTAAGTCCAAAAACAATGAAAATATATTTCTCCGCCCTCAATGATAACTGGGAAGCCCACAGTTCCTCTTCATCATCCCAGACTTTCGCTATTGCTCTAACAGTGACTTCTAAAGGCTGAATTTCACCCCTTCTTGCCAGCATGTGAAAATGTTCGATACGTCCTTTTGGGGTGTCCCTTGGCAAGTGCCTTTTGACAAACACACTGGCTCGGGTGAGAAAACGACAAGGACGGCCGTTCTCATGAAAATCAGCGGCTCTAAGGCAAACAAAACAACATGTGAGGTGGCAGGAGTCCGATTTGCAGAGGGTTAATACTGGAGACGAGGGGCCCAAGAGCCCACATCAGTGAAAAGGACCTCAATGCTGTACAGCAGAGAGAGAGGGAGAGATAGAGCAAGAGAGACCCCCTCAAAATACAACACAAAAACCCAGCTTTGGCTCCTGAGTCTTAACAGAATGAAAGTGATCAAATTAGCGTTGGACGCTAGACTTTAAGAAGTTAAATGAAGTCTCTCATGGAGTCACTTCCCACCAAGACACAGGGTGAGAAAGCAAGAGAGGAGCTCTCAGGGTGAATTAACAGTCATCTAGTGTAGCTGGGGGGTGGGGGCAGGGAGAGAGAGGTGATTTGAGAGGTTCTCAGTGAAGGACTCAAACAGGGTCAGCAGAGTTCTTCTCACCAGAAGCTAATCCTGGCTGCCAGTTGCAGCCAAGCCAAGGATCCCATCATGGGTCCCCATGGTGGCGTGAAGCTTGAGTGGTCCTGCACTCAAGTTTTGTTTTTTTTTTAACTGCGATATACTGGGCTGAGAGAATGATGGCAGCACAGAAAGGCCATTGAAATGGAGACTGATTGAGGAGAACATAAGAAGGTCATTCATTTTATACATTGCACTAATTGAGTTCAGTCGTGGTTGCGCATGGAAAAATGACATATGGCTGGAAAGGGAAGGATTTCGTACTGTAGACGAATGATCATGACAGATATCTTAAAGTGATTATTAATTTGTGAACTACTTGGACCGTTTTGGCTTCTTCAACCAGAAAATGTTTTAGGTGTTGCCTGATGCCTGTTAACAGAAATAAAATAGTGGGAGTGTGTCTGGAATTAATGTTTTCAGAATGGGCTGGTGTGTGATTGTCTGTGTGTGCCTAGGTCCGTGCCACCCTTGGAATGTGACCCTGGAATGCTAGAAATGGATAAAGACATATCCTTATCCTAAAGCTTACTTTCCTGATGTCCTAAAGCCTACTAAATGGAAATGGAAAACATTTATCCTAATGAGAAATTCTGGTAAACCTTGGAGAAAAATAGTAACTTAGAACTTAGAAAAAGATGGTAATTAAAGAAAAAAGATGGCAATGGAAAATGGAATTCTGGCCTAAATTCTTATTTAAAATGGAATTCCGACCTAAATACTTTCTTTAAAACAGAATTCCGCCCTAAAACTAGATATTATAATGTTACGTCATCTTATGTAAAACTCAAAAGCACAGCAAAACATTATTTCACCTCTCCGGATCAGCAGTGTGTAAATTTAAGAAATATACATAGTTTTCATGTTTTTGTTTTCTCACTACAATGTTTAGCATGCATTACCTATCCCATGTCTTACTTGACACTGACGCTACAGTATCACACATTTATGGTGTCAGCTGAATAGCCTAGCCTTTGATCTACAGGCTATACAGACTAACTTTGTCACTGAACAAAACCTTATAAAATAAAACAGCAATTTAATCTCCATTGACCCCAAATTGGACATCACAGATGAGGTTTTGACCATTTTGGACAGAGGACAGAAACCAAATGGAAGTACATTTGTCTATTTAGGGAGGTAGTCAAATTGCTAATTGCCTCTACGGCTCATCTGATGAGTCATTTCTGTCATTCAAGTAAGTCCTTTTCTCCACTGTAATGATAATTTGATGACAGTTACTATAGTGATGTGGGTGCAACAAGTTATGAAGTGTTTGTATGTAATGATAATGATGAAAAATAGTAGCATACCTGAAAAAAAGTTTTCTCAAAGTACTATTGTCCTGATTTTATCTCTCTAGAAAACAAATATTCATCTTAAACAAAAGCTTATCTTACAAGTATAGTGAAACACTGTCTCAGTTATCAGGGAGCATATTCCTAACCATTCCATGTAATACTTTTGTCTGTAAAGTAGTCTTCAGAGGTTTTAGAAGTTTCTCAAGAATGGAGCATTTTTACATGAAACCACTCTGAATGTCTTTGGTTACATTGTAACCGTTTAATTATGCAGAGATTTTGAAAAATTGGTGCAATTCTCTTTTAAGGCAGGCATTCAGACCTTGCCTAGCTCAGCACAGTTTATGTTCAGCTCCCACAGCATGAGAGTTAAAAGAGGCTGGGTTGGAGATTTAGATACACGTCCCTACACACCCACCCTCACTGTGTTCCACAGACGTTAACAGTGTGCTGACGTATCGCTACCTTACCTACCACTCTAAAGCCACACACCCTCAGAGTTTATGGCCTATCCTTGATGCTCTGCGGTTTATAGAGGTGTCTGGAGCCAAAGTAAATCATGATGCAGCAAAGCATGATCTGCTGCTGAGCTTTGTTTAAGAAAATACGCCTGCAATCTTTTTTTGCAAGTGACATTTATGGCTTACACTAACCCTTCGCTGCGCCTTTAACAAGTCTCCCACACACTCACTTGACACTTGTGGTAAAGTTGAGCTTGGCCAACACGATGGACCTCAGGCATAATTAATGTTACTCTTATTGTTGATTTCTGAGTATACTCTGTTCTGTGTAGTGGTTAGAGATGGGAGGAAAGAGATGTTTAGTCAGTAAAATGTAGCTGCAATGCTTACTGCCTCTATGTATATTCTCAGAGAGAACAGTATGTCAACTAAAATTCTTGCTAACTTAACTGCAAACACCAGCGGGGAAGACTCACAGTTCTTTAGGCCTTTAAGAGAAGGCCTAATGATTTCTGTTGTATTAAACTCTGCAAGCACTGTATTAGTAGTCCTATTTCATTGAGAAGTATTGGTTAGAAATAAAACTGAAATTGTCAAACAGCCCAATGGAAAACTGTCCAAAAAGTTTCCTCAGAGATATATAGGTAGGTACAGCCAAGCTAAGCTCTCATTGGTTAGACCTTTAGGAGCTGGACTGAAGGCCAAACTACTAACATAATTTAAAACTGAGAGTGGAATCAACCAAAATTAAAACTTTTTCATTTACAATGGGTGGTATAAACTTAATGAAAAAGATCACTCTGGACTCCTGAAAGCCCTGAGGAGTTGTAGCCAATAATTAAGCTGTTCTAAATGGAAAACAGCAGTGGCAGCACTATGCCAGGGCTTTTTACAAAGAAATTACTGTAAAAGAGCCAAATGCAAGATAAAATATATGCCAATATGTCTAAAGTCAAGCTTCAAAATAAAACATGCAAACATGAAATGTCTTTTACAAGCTTCAAATTTCTGTGCATTATCTAGAACTGCCAAAAATGTTCATGTGAATCAGTGTTAGCTAAGTGCTGACATACTCCTAGAATTACCTAGTGGTGCTAGTACGTTTTAGCATTATCTCAGAGGAATTTAGTCGTTTATAGCCCAGACTGAAGGCCTAGCAGTCATAAGTAAGTTACGACTCACCACAGACGAGCACTAAATACTGGCTAACTAAATAACTACAAGCACTCAATACTTACCTATTCGCACTTTACTATGCCAACTGCTCACGGTTATATCTCAAAACATGTACAGGAAGCAACCAAGGGAACGTCGTGGTTCATTAAGGCATAAGAGACTTATTTCTTCTTGAGTTTACAGGGGTTTATTGAAAACAATCTCCAATTTCTCACTATCTGTACGTCCAATGGTTACAACTTGTTCTCAGCACAATATCTGACCATGTCGTAGACAATATCCAGAGACAGAAATGATAGCAACAATAACAAAAACAAAGGCATGTCATTCCAGGTAGCATTAAATATATTCATTTTTTATGAGAACCATTATATATTAGTATGAATTACAAGACAAAACACTGCTTTTATTTTTGCAAAGAATACAGCTAAACATCATTTACAGGTGGGAACATGAACAATGGCTAAGTGTTCATTCAGAACCTGTTCGGCAGAATAGTTCTCCAGGTAACTGGAGAATTGGTCAAAGTGTCCATGTTGGATGTTGGGTCAATATAGAATGGATATTCTTTCGAAGGCAACGTCAGAGTTCATAGCTTGGCAGTGACAGTGAGTGTGACTGTAAGAAATTCTGTTTACATGTGTATGTATATGATGTTAGAGGAAGGGGGGGTGGGGTGGGGGGGTGAGTGTGAGAGAGAGAGAGAGAGAGAGAGAGAGAGAGAGAGAGAGAAAGAATATGTAAAAGGTTTGAGTGTATGTGTGATATATTTCATTCTCATAGCACAGATACTGTACAAATTCCTCTCTAATTTATCAACTTATGTAAACAAAAAAGCCTAACAATCTTACTCTCCTGTTCAAACGTTAAGTTTCTGGTTAATAACATGAATATAATCTAGTTAGTGTCATACAAAAAAATATAACTATACAACTATACAAATAACAACAGAACAATACGTTCCACAGAGTACCAACAAATTATAGGCCTATGATTTATTATCCAAGGCAATACGAATCATAACGTCATGGTCTCCATCCTGTCAATAGTGTACATTTATTTTACTGTACTGTAATTAAGGCCTTTGCCAACTATATATTATGGACCATATGGCCAATAGTGTCATGATTACAGATGAAACGAAGTTCGTACAAGTTACAAATGGTTCAGGTTAGGGGTTAGCAGTAGGTTTTGGTCACTGTAGCTGTTCCTACTGCCTCATTTGAAGGACATGAAATTGGCACTTAAATTCACGCTCACACTGTAATTCTCCTTGAGATCAGACTGAAGGTAACTGCAACACGTCCAAATCTCATACAGACTTTTTTAGATGTTTCTTATATGCGTAAGGAGGATAGTAAAATAAGCTATTCAAGGAGATGAATTCCTCAAATTTTTACATGAAAAACTAAGAATTTTCTTTTTAAAATATTTTTGTACATTTTCAAATGTACAGAATTTTTACAATTTCAGAATTCTCAACACCAAAATCTCCCAAACTTTTAAAATGGTCAATTTCTCAGAATTTTATTTTTTTAATTTTCTGAATTTTCACAACTTCAAAATAACAGTTTAAATCGACATTTTCAAACATAATAAAGGCCATGTTTCAATGAATATTGAGAAACTGTGTTTAGGAAACAGCTCCCCCTGTAGGCATCAGGTTCCATATACTTTGAAAGTGAGACTGGATCTCAAAATGTGTCTGACATTTTTATCACAATCAGAAAAAGGATCAGGAAGAGGTTAAATATTATGCTTTCTTTATATAATCGGACTCACGCTATGGTAATCTACGGTCAAACATGTTATAATGTACAAGGCAAAAATCACTGCATTCGAAACAAAAAACATTCAGCTGACATGAATAGTGGTTCAAGCTGTTTTTGAAATAAATCACTCGTCCATGGCACATTCTGAACTGCTAAAATACTCAGCATCAGAAGCAATGAGGTATCGTCCACAATGCTGTACGTAAAAGTGGCGTCTATAAAAGTCGTTAGCGCATCCTTTATACATCTTTCAGATACCAGATACCAGTTCATATCAGATCACAGATGACCAACATATAGTGTATAACATATAATGTGTAACATATAATCCCCCAAGATCACCTTTCTTTTGTCACTAGACTGTTAAGATGTCATCAGCTCGAATAAGACAAGGACATGTACTGTGAGCTTCCTTGTCAAAAGACAAAACAGTCTGAAAGGGCATTGGCATCAAGAGATGTCACACAGTATTTTCTTTTTATGCTTTTAAAAAAAAAAAGGCCGGACAATTTAGGCTACATAAAAGTGAGACACACCAAAACGGATCACTCAAAAATGACTTAACACATGTAACATTAGGTGCAAACTCTGCAAAATCCACAATACGAAAAAATAGTAATCTCAAAGGAAAATACAAAAGAAAGACAGCTGAGGACAAAACAGTGAAATCTTGGGGTTCCTTCACAACAGTCCCTACAAAAGGCTAGCGATATGCATCTGCTTAGCAGCTCGGTCCATCCCTCCCTCCTTCCTCCATTCCTTCCACCTCCTGATGTGTGGTTCCTCTAGCACTTGCCCCTCTTGTCACGCTGCTGGAACTTGCGGAGCCGTCGGGCCCACAGGTCCTTCCAGGGGATGAGCAGGCTGCCTTTATCAGCCACTACGCCGCTCTGACCGCGTGAGTCGTCGTCGTCAGAGCCCAGAAGCAGGTATTTCTTCCCCGGCTTGATCTTGGGGCACTTGCAGGCCACGTCCTTGGCGCGCACCCACAGCAGCTGGTCACCCCGGCGGATCCGATGTTCGCCTTGTTTGTAGACCGAGATGATGTTGATGGTGAACTTCCACCACTCGCCTGCTTTGTCGCCTTTCAGCACGTGCACTTGGACAGCTGGAGAGAGGCACACATGCATTGATAGGTTAGGGGATATGAAGACTTAAGATAAATTGTAATAGATTCAGCACTGAACTACTCTCTAAAGTTTTAGAATGGGTAGTTGAGAATGATTAATATTGTATATCCTGGTTCACTGACATCACTAAAGTTTTCTTTAGTACAGAAGTTTATTTCAGTCCTAATATTAGCTGTAAGCATTGCACTGTACAAACGTAAACACCAGCTAAAAACAAGTCAGGTTCGACGCGGCTTCCAATATTACGGTTTTCATTATAGTAAACTCCTCAATCTGAAGAACTACATGCAGTAAATGAGAAACTTAAAGGAGAAAAGCAAAAGAACTTGGATAGTCTGTGGTTTGTAAACTATGCCAGTAAGCCTAACGGCCAATCCAGCTGAGATTTAAGAAAGTTTTAAAGGAATATGATCAGTGACGTACTAAAACGTAAGCTAAAGTAACAATTTTGCTGGTTAGCATAGCTAAACTACATGCTAGCCAAATTACATGCTACATGCTAGCTGTTTTGCCACTTTCCTTTACACACTGCATTTACTACGCGCAGTGCTTTGTTCTCTTGATCAAATTTTCTGCAATCTGCAAAGCTTGTTTCTGAAGTCATATCAAACCTAATGCTGTGGCGAGCTGCGGAACAATGGTACCGCAGTGACGACTGACCATAGCAAAGCGGACACGCACAAATTTAGGCACATAAGCTACAAGCAAATGTTCATTTACCACATTAAGGTTGGCATCCCAATTTAATTGGTTTCGTTTTTTTCACAGGTTGAAATTTCTTAGGTCTTGAGTCCACTTTCATGCGAGTCAGTCAACATGCAACTGAAGCAGGACTTGAGTTTGGGTCGCCAACTCGACTCACCATCTCTTGTTTTATGTGCTTTTGTCTTGCATGTCTTGAAAAGTAGCACAAATTTTGGATTTTAGTGCTTAGATCTGTGATTAGCAGCTGAGATCTACCTTCCTGCAAGCCACACCACAACTGGTCCAGGTAAATGAGGAGTTCTGAAGACGATTATTAGGCAGATCTAGTGTGGTGGATCAGGGGTTGGAACAAAACTCAGGAAGGTAGGCCCATGAACATTGTTTTAGACTCAGGCAGGCCTTTTAAGTTAGCTTATCATTCAAACACTGTCCCACATTTCTTCTAACTTTTCCCAGAAGGCCTTAAAATTAGTCAGCCTAACATGGACATGATGCCACATTCAGCCTCCACACGTTTGTGAACGTACTTTTAACCTGCCTTCTCCACGCATTCTTCCTATCAGCGGGAGTTTCAAAATGGCTGACTTGCTTTTTCTCAACCTCTCTCCTCCTTCTCTTCTCTAGCCCCGACCCCTGACCTTCCCTTGTTGTCCTGGCCAGCGTGTTCCGTATTGCAGCAACAGTTGCCATAGCGCTCGCAGCCAAAGACAATGCATGCCCGCAGCGAGTGTTTCGAACGACCCCTCCCCTTCCCCAGCGGGACCTGTTGTAATGTTGGGCTACAGTGGACGTAACCTTGGAAACGCTCTCTTTTCCTCCATCGGGCTTTAGAAAAGGGAAGAGGTGGAGGCGTACAGTACCTGTTTCATTTCTGCTCTTTTGCTTGCTGCTTGTTGACATATTGCTCATGTAAAAGTGTACCGCCTTTCAAAAGTTTGGGGACGTCTAGCTTTGTCACATTTTTAAAATAACGAGCTTGTTTCGATAAATGTTTTTTTATTTGATTGGCCTGCCAGAACGTCACGTATACTCTTAAAAAGTGACAAATGATGCCATAGATAAAACCACTTTTGGTTTCATAAAGAACTATGAAAAAGGTTTATGAGAACATTTTAGGGGTTTAAGAACCTCCACAAATGTAAATATTCCTCACACATCTCATTTACTCCAAGGCATCATTTTGGTACCTTCATTTTTCTTTGCTATTTTCTTTGGTAAAGAGTTTGTTGTATGTTTAACCCAGTGGGCCCTAATTTTTGTTACACAATTATGACCTTAGAAATAGCTAAACCTGCCTGCATTGTAGTCCATATAGTTACTGAATAACAGTAACAAGCCTGGGATTTTAAGGGGTGTAAACCACCACTGCAGCAAATCATTTTCAATATATGCTTTTGACAACAGACAATACAACTGTCAAAAAAGTATATACAGCATGGTATAAAAGTCAAAGACCACCTTTCATTTAGATAATTTCCTTTCAAATCAGTCATCAAGACCAACTTTTTTTTTTTTCAGTAGATATTTCTGTGGAGCTTAGAAAAGACTTTTCAATACTGGAGCAACAAAACAAATTGGTTCCCTTACAATGTTCATTAATGTGACAATGTAAGTAAGATGAAAGTTAATGGAAGTGAAAAACTAGGAGTTTCCAAAAATAGATTTTGAAAAGTTGAAAAGATGTAGAGAAAATGGCACCTGGATTGTGAGAGGCAGGAAAATATCTCTTCAGATTTCATTGAAAAACTAAAAACAAGTCTCCTGAAAAGAACTCTAAGGAAGGCGAAGGGTAGACACACTAAATAGTGAAAAAACCCCATTATATTTAGTTGTTGAGGCTTCTGTATAATTTTTCGTTTAATATATGTTCTACATTTTTCCCCTGATTTTGAATAAATTTGATTTCATGGACATTTTGTCTGGAGATTTAATGAATGGTGCTCTTTGACTTTTAAACAGTATATAAGAGGCAAAATTGACTCTAGTCATAAAGCTGAGTGGTATACCACTATGAGTAAATATGTGTTTTGAAAAAAAAAAAACATTGAAGATTGTCGAGAACTGTGAGAAGAGCTAGTAAAGCTGAAAAGGCCTCAGGTTAGGGAAACTGAGAGCAGGCACACAAAACCTTCATAGCAACGGTGCAAAGGCAGTGGAAGTTAAATAAATGACTTAATCTATAGAAAATATAAGTGCATACTTTTCTGGGAAACAAGTGCTGCCCGAGGGTCCGCAGCTAGACCAGCGTCACATCACTCTACACACATGGAGTCCAAGCGTGTGAGATAATCTGTTCTCAAGATGAAGTGGTTTGGTTGGGAATGTTCTAGAAAGGCCCAGAGGGGGCCTACCTAAGAGTCCCCATCTCACAATTAGAGAGAATTGACTCGGTTTGGAAGTGAGAGCATGCCTTCTGGTGTGAAACGCACAAACGTTAAAACGGAAGATGTTGAGAAACACAAGCAAGTACACACGCAAATGCTGACAGTGACCCACTAAAGGTGAATCGTGTTTGAGAAATACGCCATTTGGGGCTTTATGTAAAAGTGACAGGGGAAGTGCTGTATTTCCCCTTCTCTTTTTTTCTCTCCCCCACTGTTGAATGTGAGCACTCTTTAGTGATGGGGGCATGAATCGCCCCCTATAACAGAGTGGAATGTCCCGGCTGGGCAGCGGGGGGCCTGCTGTGAGCAAATTGCGCCCAATTTGAGAGAAGAAAAGAGAAGTGTTGGTGTGAGGAGAGCGCACTCCCACGGGCCTGCCATTCATCCCCACTGGCTCCCTGGGCCTGAGCCCGCTCCTCCGGCCAAAGAGAAGGAGAGAGATAAAAAGAACGGAGGGGTTTTCGGGGAGGGTGGCTGCGGAGGGGAGGCCACTATTTATCTTCCCAGCCACAGAGAAGCTTCCAGAAGAATCGTGGAAGTGTTCCGACCTCATCGGCTCGCTGGGCCTGTGAGCTGCAAGAGCAGTGTGAGAATCCATCGCCAGAGTCTCATTCTCTTCTCGCTCTCAATTCAGTGCAGGAGCCAGCCATGAGCTCACAGGCGGTGGTACACAGTGGTAAAAGAATCAGGGAAGATGGGGAGAGTGAATAAAACCACGTCCATTAGCTTTGCAATTGTCAGTTAGCACTGGGGTCAGTCGTGTCCCCTTTCAGACAAAATACACAGCTTTTTTTTCGTGGCCATTTTCCATCCTCAAAAGCACTGTAAAACATGAGCTACTCAGTGTTGGTCATTGTATGGAATGCTAAATAATGAATAATTTATTGGTGCTATCTATCTATCTATCTTTCTATCTATCTATCTATCTATCTATCTATCTATCTATCTATCTATCTATCTATACATATATATATATATATATATATTGGAGACTGTGGCTCTGTCTAAAAGACAGGAGGCTGAGCTGCAGGTGGCGGAGATGAAGATGCTGAGATTTTCGTTAAGATGGACAAGATTAGAAATGAGCAGATCAGAGGGAGAGTGCAGGTGGAGCAGTTTGGAGATAAAGCCAGAGAGGCCAGGTTGAGATGGTTTGGACATGTGTTGAGGAGGAATAGTGGATATATTGGGCAAAGAATGTTGGAGATGGAGCTGCCAGGTAGAAGGAGAAGAGGTAGACCTCAGAGAAGGTTTATGGATGTAGTGAAGGTGGACATGGAGATGGTTGGTGTGAAAGTAGAGGAGGCAATGGATAGGGCAAGATGGAGGTAGATGAACCGCTGTGGCGACCCCTAAAGGGAGCAGCCGAAACAAGAAGAAGAAGATATAGTATCTCACAAAAGTGAGTACACCCCTTCACATTTCTGCAAATATTTTATTATTTTCATGTGATACTATAGAAATGGCCCTGCGATGGACTGGCGACCTGTCCAGGGTGTATCCTGCCTTTCGCCCGAAGACTGCTGGGATAGGCTCCAGCATCCCCCCGTGACCCTGACGGAGAAGCGGCTTAGAAAATGGATGGATGGATGGATGGACTATAGAAATGAAATTTGGATCTAACTTAGTCAGTGTGCAGTTTGTGTAGCAGTGCAGATTTACTGTCCTCTGAAAAGAACTCAACACACAGCCATTAATGTCTAAACAGCTAGCAACACAAGTGAGTCCACCTCACAGTGAACAGGTCCAAATTGTGCTCAAAGTGTCAATATTTTGTGTGACCACCATTATTATCTAGCACTGCCTGAACCCTCTTGGGCATGGAATTCACCAGAGCTGCACAGGCTGCTACTGGAATCCTCTTCCACTTCTCCATGATGACATCATGGAGCTGGTGGATGTTGGACACCTTGCACTCCTCCCCCTTCCACTTGAGGATGCCCCACAGGTGCTCAATTGGGTTTAGGTCTGGAGACATACTTGGCCAGTCCATCACCTTTACCTTCAGCAAGGCATTTGTCATCTTGGAGGTGTGTTTGGGGTCGTTATCGTGTTGAAAAACTGCCATGTGGCACAGTTCCCGAAGGGAGGGGATCGTACACAATTTCACGTCAGACCACTCTAAATGACTATTAGGTTACCTATTATAGGATGAGTCAGTCACTCAGAGCGATACTAACTAGCACAGAAGTCTTTTAACTGATAGTAAAAGCCCATTGAGCTGTTCTATAATGTTGCATTTGTGGCAATTTGGAAAGATGCAGTAGCTCTTTACATGTCTCAGGAAGCTAGCTTTGTAGCATTGTGTAATTGTTTTTTCATTAGTTTAAATTAAAGATTAAATTAGAGCAAATATGCAAGCAACCTAACGCTGTGGTGAAATAAGTCAATATATGATGCCCTCAAACATGTCTATCTTGATCTGCTATATACAGCTAACGCATATAGCCTAGGAGTCACATATTTATATCCACTCTTTTCTGAAATTTGGCCATTGATATTTAGGCACCAATATGGCGCAGGCTCAATAACAAAAGGTTAACAAGCTTAAAATAGGAAGATTATATCTGAATGAATAGGCAACATGAAGATAGTGGGACTGATCCTCTGTTCACTGTGTGGAAAGTGCACAACACCAACACCAGAGAGAGAAAGAGGCTGAGATAGAGACAGACTGACATTTACATTACATTTTGATTTATTCACTTAGCAGACACGGCCTCAGCCAGAGCAACCCCCACAAAGTGCAAACAATGGAAGTCAAATTGAATCTGCACGGATTTATGGCCTAAAAGACAAGAGTCCCAGTCTAGTTAAATAAATGCAGACCATGAGGCCGAATAATACTTGGAGACTTTTTTCAATGAGCACAAAAATGTTCAGTGAGAAAGACTGTTGTGCTTGAAAATGAAGCTGAGTGAGTGCAGATTGGTGTTGTGCTGGATAATGTCTGAGGAGATGCACTACTGTGCTAAAATCAAGGCCAGCCAAGAAAACTGAAAACAGTGGGTCTGTTTTTGCTTATTAAATGACTATATCACTCTAAACTTAAAACAAATAAACATTAATATAGCAAGACTAACAAGAACATAGGTTTGGTTCCTTGTCTTCTCAATTTAAAAAATCCTGTGAATTGCATTGATTTTTAAAAATCATTATATGTAATAAAGGACTGATCAGCTGAAGAAGGTACAGGATGGTAATTGTAAATACTGGGCTATGTTAAGAGGAGCTTTATGGCAGACATAAAACCACACTTGACTGCAATAATGTTTACTGTATGAATGTTTATTTATATTTATTCTAATATAAATGTTTATAATCAAATGAATAATAAAGATGGTTCTTGACTTGAATGTACAGCTCTAGGAAAAAACTTTTCATTTGTCTAGACCATTCAAATCAAGTGGAAGGCTTCATGGAGGTGGAAAATAGATTATTCAGTTCATCACACTCAGAAATCTTATTTATATCATGATAAGAAATTAACAGCTTATTTAATTGTTCATAAAATATTATATAAGTAAATAAAACTTGACCTTTAAGCTAACTAAAAGTGCTAAACAAAAACAGTTTGGATGACTGAAATTTGGCTTTTAAAAACTGAAAGACTGGGCCTGAGAATGAATAGTTTAATTGAAATGCATCAAATAACATATTAGGAAATAGTTTATTGTCTCTCTGGCGATTCTAGGATTTATTTTAGGCGGGGCCATAATAGGGCCACAGTTTCTGTTCCAGGGCCAAATAATGCCTTCAAATTCTAAGCATTCTAAGCAAACAATTATTCACAATACATATACATTTGCATATCTTACTCTCATTATACACATACATGAATTTGTGTGTTTTACATTTAATCATGAGGCTTGTAATTTTATAAACAGTGAAACATGGAGTTCAGATCATTTCAAATCATGTCAAAAACTCTACTGCTTGCCATGTATTTTAAAATATTTGTTTAAAATAACTGTGTAAAATAGATGTTTACAAAATTTGTAGTGTGTACAAAATTTGGCAAATATTTTCTTTTAAGATCCCTTCTCAAGAGTTATTTTAAATAGAGGCCATTCTAAAAAGCTCACTATCATTTGTGTTCTATTCACTGAAAGGCCTATACTGGCACCATAAGGTACAAAGTGCTTGGACCCCTATAATCGCTACTTGCAATGTAATTCGCAGAGGATTGCTTCGCTCTCATAGGGAGTACAGTCCACAGAAATCAAGGTGTTAAAATGAAGTGGTACCTGACTGTCTTGGCTGCAACTGCTCAAGAAACCTCTATTACACAGACAAGGTTTCACTTAGCAGTACAGTTAAAGCACCGACTTCCAGTATTAATGTTCATTTTATCCAGCAGCATTCTGAAACTCTTTCAGTCAACACCATTCACAACAAGTTTTCAATGATGTGACTGAAGGTACTGGGTGTCTGTAGGAGGTCCCCACCTCCAGATCCGCCCTTGGTCCAACTGTAGTTTCACACATAATTTAGCTTTGTTTATGTTCTCCATTTATGCTAGCCTTAAAATGTTAGCCTAGTGAGTCAGCTAGCTAGCCAATTAGCATACTAATGCTATGAATATTACTGTTAGCTAACATTATACATATGATAGCCAGTGCAATAGTTAGCTAACATTCATTCATTCATTCATTCATTAATACCTTTGTTTGTAAACAGTTTAGATAGCCTGATCACATCCGTATATCCTTAGTGTTTTTCCATAACTGCTTTAGTAAAGGCAGTAGTTCTGTACAGACAATGAACTTGAAGAACTTTTTTTTAATGACTCTATATAGCACCAAAAGGGTTCCACTACACGTCTAAGAACACTTTTAGTACTATATAGAACTTTTTTTGATAGAATTTTGCTTTTTTTTTTCTTTTATTGGGTACAGAGTACACCCACAGCCAAATAATCCATCCATCCATCCATCCATCCATCCATCCATCCATCCATCCATCCATCCATTTACCATGCCGCTAGGGTCGCGGGGCAGCTAAATAATGTTTATGTTAAATTTCTATGTGAAAAAAGTAAGCCTGTACAGAGCATAGAGCGAACTTACTTAAATAACATTATCAGTAAAATTTAGTGCACAATTTCTATTTATCTCCGAGTTGAACACACTGGAAAAACACAAAATATAAAATGTGCAAAAAACTTTTGCACAGGGAACATTTAACATTTTTATTTTTCCCAATATGTTAAATTCAGCAAACAAATTGTGCTTTAAAAAATGCATAATGTGTTCTCTGCAGACAATGTGTTATTTTCCCATATAAAACCAACAAAAATTTGACGTTTGTATACAACTGTAGCTCTATAAATAAGTTCTTTTAGAAAACTTTAAAATTCTTTGTGGAATCGCAAAGGGTTCTTTTGCGATACATAAACCATGGTAGAACCATGCATTGAAAGGTTCTTTCAGGATCCATAGTCCTTATTCTGTGGCAATCTTGTCTGGTTCCACTTTTATATTTAAGAGTATTCTGCTCAGGGCCCTAAATACATCTTAGTACGAAGACCATCTTAACTGGTAGAGAGAGAGGGTTCAATGTCATGCTCGCTCTACCATCATCTTTGTGCTAAGATGTCCTGGGGAAGCTCAGTCTAGATAAACAGCTTTAAATCTAACTTTCTGAGGTGGTCTAAGACCTTTGGGTAGCACTGTAGATCTTCAGAGCGTGGCGGAAAGAACAAAGGGATTGGGTAGGGTGGACACAGAAAGAAAGAAGTGGAAGCTGCTGGGCCTCCTGCCGCTGCCGCTCTGTGTTCTGTGGGCAGTGTGTGTTGGGGCGTGACCCACGCGCTCCACACAAGCCAGTCTAATCTAATTAGTGCGCCTGATTAGCGCCCTGAAGCTCCGGCTCACACCCCCGCTGGGCAGCCCTACGCCCAGACGCTTATCACTGCGCTGACTGCTGGCCTTGCTGCAAGAGTGTGTGTGTGTGGCACAGCTCGGGGCCCGTGTACACACACGATGCTTTGATTCATTGTGGTCCTCTCCTGGCTCGGGACCAGGGGTGGCAGGCGAGAATGCAGGCCTTTTTGCTTGCTGTCTCCGTAGAGACGCAGAACAAAAGAGGATAAGCAGGGAATATTTCTCTTGCTCTCTCTTTCTGTGTTCCTCTCTCTGTCTCTCTCACTCTCTCTATCTGTCTCTCTCATTGTCAGTATAGGGCAGATTTAACACCTGATGTAGACTGGAGAGTCGAGATGGAGGTGGCACTGTTTAAACTGGGTGCCTCTTTCTGTGAGCCTTGTATGTCTGCAGAACACACAGAGCACTTTAGGGGTGTTTGAGAAATCAGGATGTGTAAATATGCAGCCTGCACAAAGGGACATGACCGAAAAACTCTCAGGCTTGGATTTAACCATGGAGAGGTCAGAAAAACCCGTCCTGAAGAATCCTCTAGAACGAACCCAAAAAGCCTTCAGACATCAAAAGCACATTGATGAAGGGAGAACAGTAAAGGCAGAAACAGTGTTTTTCAATCATTTTCAGGGTCTTCATAAAGGCCTAAATGAAAAATATCTCCGAATGCATTAAAAAATGAATCATGTGCAGGATTATGACAACTGGGCTTCTTTTTTCTCCTCTGAGTTGTTTCAGAAGGATCACATTTTCTCCATCTCCTTTTATTGCTCTGTGAATGAGAAAAACAGCAGAGTCCCCATATTTCCATGCTCATTTGGACGTGTTTGAAAGAGCTTGTGACTCTTTCTCCCTGCCCTGGCTCTGATTGATGAATTGTGAGGCTTTTTGGGCGGCTGACAGCTCTGTATAGGAACAGCATGGCCCATTTGCTGCATGTGATGCGTCTCAAAAATTACCCAGCCGCCCAGAACGCACACCGCGGAGGCTTGAATAGGCCGTGGAAGCTTCTTCGCTTTGTCTCGCTGCTTCGCTTTGGGTCAGAAACAACTCCTATAAAAACTTTTATTCCTTCACTCATGCATGCTAATTGCTGAGAATGGCTGGAGGTTGATAAATGCGGAAAATTACTGAAAGCAAAAACAAAAGAAATGACTTTTGATGCTAGAGGCGAATAAGAGAACTGAATATGATACGATCTAAGCTCTGTTTGCACTCTTGTATGAACTTTGGAACTGTTTTACACCATTTGTCCCTGTCCTTAATGTAATCAATCAGCCAAGACATATTTGCTGTCTGAAGTTTGCACTACTAATTTTGTACTAGAGCTATGAGGCTAATGCTGCTAACAAGTAATGGAGACTTAAACCACCACAAATTAACATGCCTAATGATACAACCACTTTTCGTCACTTCATGCCACCACACAAGTTATCTTAGGTTGCCACTGGCAGATGTTTCGATGTCATATGTTATAGAAATAAATGAAAAGTACAGGAACCATAGTGGACAAATCTGGGGCCCTAAAATGATTTGCTTTTCGCTATTTTTTTTATTTTCATCTAATGCTACACAAAAGCTCATAATAAGAATAAAATGTTGAAGCTTGCTTTTTATGTTGTTGTCATTTTCATGATGTCGTCCACACTAGTTAGCAAGCTAGCTCACTCAATTTCTCTAGATACCTTAGCAATTCACCTATGAGCTCTATATTGTTTAAAATGTGCCTTTCAACCAATAGCAGCTACACCATCATCTCTACCTTTGGGAGAAAGTTTAAAAGTTTGTCATTTGTGACAAGACCAAATTACATTGCCAGACTGGCTAAACATAGTGCAGCACCAAGACTCAGGTGCAGAGACTATGAATCTGCAGAACAGTTTTTCTCATGGTGAGGCAAATTTCGACAGCGCATGTGGTAAGGGTTGCACGACTATTAATTCATTTTACTAGTCAGTGTCACGATAGGCCCCTCCCAGTCCTCCATGTGCTTTTGTTTTGACTCTTCCCGGTCCTGCCCCCTTGTTTCTCCACCAAAGACTCCACCCTTGATTGGTCCTCACCTGTTTCTTGTTAACCACCTGTGTCTCGTTAACCTGTGCCTGTATTTAAGCCCTGTGCTTTCCCCTGTGAGTTGGTTGGTCTTTGTAGTGTATTGTATTGCGTTGTTTGGTGTTTGTTCTGCTGGCCTTCGTTCTGTGTTTAGCTTGTTTTCCTTTTTTGTAATGCCTGTCCCTCGTTCTATCTGTGTTGGCTCTCTGACCCTGGACTGTCTAGACCCTGAGAATGGATTTACCCCTAATAAATCTCGCTTCTCTCAGCACATGCGTCCGCCTCAGCATCGCTCCCTGGCGTTACAGTCAGTTAGACATTCAAAGAAGTAGTCGACTAGCCAGCTAGTCATCATTACCATACTGGAAAAAAACTAATGCGGAGATCTGTGAAAAAGGATGGCTGGGACAGCAAGGTTTAGCCTAACATACTCTGCCCACCAAAGTGCACAGACTGTCTGATGTACTGTACACTAAAGTTACAGGGGAACTTAAAGTGGTATAGACGAGTGTTTCAGAGGCCTAGTCACTGAACCCGAAAACATTGTTTCTATCCTGTTTTAAGAAGTTTCTTTTTTGCCACGACTTCATCTATAACACATATACACAACACAAATAGTGCTCTCCCTCCCACTCTCCCTCACTGTCTTGTGTGATATTTCAGTGCAGTTTCACACAACTAACAGTGGAGGTGGTTTAATCTCGTCTAGCATTTTGCCACAAATAAAGTACTTTGGGCTTTGAAATGAGAAAAAGTGATTTCTATTCTCTTCTCCTGCCTGTTCACTGCAGTTTTACCACTGCTGTATTTCAAGGCCCGTCCTAGTCGACTAGTCTATGCAACCCCTAGCATGTGAACATATACTCTACATCCTCACGCACTTATGTCCAAATGCTTTGAGTTGTTATGTAATCTCAGATGGACTTGCTTTAGTGCTTTCTGACACTTCAGGACACACGGTTGTCTATGAAAATGGGCAAAAGTAAGTCGTATCGCTAAAAACAGTAGTAACATCCATTTTGAGGCCTGAATTTCCATTTCCAGTTCTTAGGTAGTAGGGTTGTCACATTAATGGAATTTTAGCTGATGATTCGTTGTCATATAAATACATGCCATTAATGATCGTTGTTATTATGCAACTATTATTAATATTTAAGTCTAAAGCAGCTAAGTTGGTCAATAGCTATCTTGTTCTTATCTCTTTACTTTGCTGCTAACAAGAGATGATACACTTCACTGTAGTGTGTGTAACTGGTGTCTATACCAAAGCTGACATTTTATCTTGAGACTGTGAAAATATGAGTGGAAAAACACTTATTCTGCAAACATACATGCTAAAATTAGCATTAGCTATACTAGCTATCAAACTATCAAATAAACATTACCCTAAATCAAGTTATAGCACACAGTTAAAAGTTAGAATCTTAAGTTAGATCTAAAAAAAGAAAGCTATTTATTTTATTGAAATCTTTTTGGCTCAAACCAACTAATGGAAATGCATCCAGCTCACAATACGCTTCTCGTGATACACCATAAGAGTAGTAGTCCAATGACTGCAGTAAACAATTGCGATTATAGCAAACGACTACAATGCTTCATTACAACCAAGTGGAGGCACACTTGATTTTACTTGTTGAATCAATTAGTTAAGGTCTTCAAACAGTTGAGATTGATTGATTGTTTATGAGGTGAGAGGTTAGAATAAAAGCCAGCCCTTGTTTTTCAGTCTGACCAACTATTCTTATAGTAAGCACACTTATTTCATACAACAGAATCTGCCATGTACTACATTTGTATTACTGGAAAAACTATGTAAATTTGACGTTTGGCTTTTCTATGCCTTAAGAAAATCTAAAAATTGATAACAGCCAGCTGCCCAAATCCTTCCTTTAGGAGAATGGCATGGTAATACGGCTGCTATAGCAGATGATGGATTTATACGTTGGTTTAGGCCAGAAACTATGAACTTCAGGAGGGCTCTCATAAACATATAGGCAGAGAAATCTGTAACCAGAGATATACTGCAAGCTGATACGTGGTGAAGATACCAATGCATTCTCTCGCTCTGTCTCTGAAGGGAGTAACACTGCGGTCAGGAGACACAAGCCTGGCTCGCACTGCATCTCCTCCTGAATATCAACATGATAAACAGCTCCCCTGTGAGAACAGACCCGAACTGTATGAACAACTGGTGGTTGAGAGACAAGAGGTGCACGGAAACTTTAAACAGACGATAGGAGCTAAAAAGAACCACAAAGGCTTGTTAATGGATCTCTCTGTCTTTGTAATTTTCTGTGGGTGCTGTTTCAGCTGATAATAATAATCTAATATCTCTAATTTTCTGTCCGTTGGAAGGGTGGCCAGGAAATGTTTTGGAAACCAGTTGTAGAGTGATTTTAAATGACTGATTGAAAGTAATAAGAGGTAATGAGATATTAATATTGATATAGTGCTCACGATGGACGGACTTGATGCACTCTGGATGGCCTCTGCGAATGCAGTGCTATGTCAATGCGAAGAATGTGTTTATGCGTTCTCTCTCTTTTATCCCTCTGTACTAACAGATACTGTTTAGTTTGAACGCTCTAGACTGGTGAGGCAGGGACAAACTCAAGATGTTACACCACAGAGTCAAACAGCATCACTGTTTCCCTCAGCTCTGCACACAGCTTTAGAGGTGATAACTCATGCAGTGACAGTCACACTTGCTTGGGTAGCCTAGGAGAAGTATAGAGAAGCCAGTGACCATTCAACTGCCTCTGTAGCAGTGGGGAACCCCCTATGGCCTTCTAAGCTTGCCGAGAAGACCTAATGATTTCTGCGAAATAAAGAAATAACTGTGTAATTTTTGGTTCATATTTATTTAATACAATCTTAATCTTATTTAAACTCTGAAAACTCATTTCATTTAGAAGCTACACTATGTAAGATTCGGGGATTTTGAGACTTCTCTAAAACGTAACATTGGTTGTGCTTCAGGTACCTTAGATAGATCTGATGATTACGACTTCATCGAAAAAATATTTAAAGAGAATGTCAAAGCACGTCTTCTGATGATATAAGTGAATTACTTAGTATTTACAGTACTGTGCGAAAGTTTTAGGCATCTAAGCTATTTTTTTAACAATTGACCCAGTTTATCAAAATATACATTAGAATAAAGTCATATTCATAATTCAAATAAATATAAAAACAATAAAAAGTAACAAGAATTTCTGGGGTCCATATTTTTCCTCGACACCTTCACAGCCACCACAGAGAGTCGTTAATATCATCAATTACATCATGAGCTCAATTTACTGAGCACTGATTGGTCAAACCTGGAGCTGCTTTTTAACTACATATAATACTGGGCTTCCTTGAGGAGAGGCTTGGAAATGGTTAAACACACTAACATCCACAAAATTACTATTCATTATATATATATATATATATATGTGTGTGTGTGTGTGTATATTATATATATATATATATATATATATATATATATATATATATTTATATTATATATTAAAATATATTTTAATTATATAATATATATATATATATATATATATATATATACATATGTAAAATATGATTAATTAATATTCTACAAATTCTGTTTATTCAAATATTAACACTTTTCTCAGCAAATAAACACAAACTACACAAATAAACAGATTTTGAAAACATGTCTTGGGTGCCTAAGACTTTCACACAGTACTGTTCATCAGTATTATGTTTTATTTCAGACCTACACGTCAAGCCAGGACTTGTTTCCCTAACTCTGTGATGCTACTTCTTTCAGTTTTAACAAAAAACTTACATAATGCAGCTTTAATGTTTGATTAGAAACATAAGGGTTAAATTCTCAGAATCCTTTTTTATCTCCAGTGTCTAGGTAGATCCAGCTGAGAGTGCCCTGTCATTGATTAGCGCTTCAGGCACTGGACTCGAAGTCTTACGTGTCAGAGTAAGTGCTAACACAAGAAGTGAATGCTCTTTTATTGAACTCAGCAGGAGGGAGGGGGAAACATGCTGCCCAGCACTGGATGATACAGCCAGGAAGCAGGCAGTTCACTTCTAACCACACATTTCCTGCACAATTTAGATAGCAAACTCACACAAACTACTCCATAGCCCAGCACAATACAGCACAGGCAACTTTCAAACACATCTTTTAGCTAACAACATTGTCCTATCCACAACCAAAGTCTCTCCCTCCATGTGAGTGGCACTCCCACGAGGCTCCGCATGTAGCTGCTCTGCATGGCCATGCCCCCTGTGCATCCACGGACAGTAGCGAGTTGCTACAGTAAATAGGTAATGACACTAACATTTAACTAGAATCCCATAGAGGCACTAGCAGAAATGAGCATTACTGTAGAAATCTATTCTGAAATTTGTGGCCCAAACTGAAGAGCTAGCTCTACAGTCATGGTTCGGCACTGCTCTACAGTCAACACAGTTATGATATTATTACACTCTTTATATATCAGCACCAAAAGGGAATGGCATTTTTTTTTTTTTTGAGGGAAGTTCATGCACTTAGAGTGATTTTATTGGTAATATGCTAGGCTGCCCTTCAAGAGGGTGGTCCTGAACTTTCTGAAGAGGCAGATCACAAACACAGGGAGATTTGTGTCTGCACTGTTGGTTGGAGGGATAAGGTGTGCACAGTGTGATGGTGTTTTTATGACTCTTATAAATCTTTTAACCTCTATCAACACGTATACGAGCATAGGTGCTCATGAACGGCCTGCAAATCCGCAATTTCAACAGGAACCAGCTGTCCCCTTTGTCCTCTGGAGGCTGGGAGACAGTCTGAGCACGTCCATCAGGAGAGCCGTGCTGGGCCATAAGCTTTGATGCTATAACTTAAACCCATTGCGCATGAGTAAACCAACAGCGCTGCAGGGGAGAAGTAGAGAGGCAAGAGGGTGACAAGATGGAGGTAAGTGTGTGATTTACACCCGATTTCAAAATTGTTGGCTCAGCTGTTGTTGCTATGCGGCTGACGATGCTCTTCATGTGACTCGCTTATATTATAGATAGCTTGCTATCTCTTGCTTGTGCAATTACATTTACGGCACTTGGCAGACGCTCTTATCCAGAGCGACTTACAATTTGATTGCTTTACATGGGCAGGCGAAGGTGGTGTTAGGAGTCTTGCCCAAGGTATAGTGTAGGGTGCTTACCCAGGTGGGGGATTGAACCCCAGTCTACAGTGTAGAAGGCAGAGGTGTTACCCACTACACTACACCAATTACTTGGTGCAAACATGGATGACGTAATAAAATAAAGTTTTACCATGTTTTCATGTCACTAACGAGACACAAAGAGTTTCAGTCCATAGGTGGAGCCTTATTTTAGCCACACCCCTGCATTTTACAGCAGGAAGTGAGACTGCATCCCTGTCCCTCATGGCCTGGTAACTGGTCAACAGTTAGACCCCATTGCTCAGAATGAGCTAAAATTGTCACTACTGAAACATCTGGTAACGTTTCGAAGGAGTTATATTTGCTTTTGTAGGGCCAAAAAGGGGCAGTCGTGGGCTGGAGGTTAGGGATCCAGCCTCATGACCGGAAGGTTGCTGGTTTGATCCCCAGAGCCGACAGCACGTGACTGAGGTGTCCTTGAGCAAGACACCTAACCCCCAACTGCTCCCCAGGCGCTGCAGATTGGGCTGCCCAACACTCCAGGCAAGTGTGCTCACTGCCCCCTAGTGCGTGTGTTCTCACTAGTGTGTATGTGGTGTTTCACTTCATGGATGGGTTAAATGCAGAGGTGAAATTTCCCAGTTATGGGACTAATAAGGGTCTCTTAATCTTAAAAATATTCAATCATTTATTTCAATAAAATAAACATAATTAAGCTATAGAGTCATTCAAAGCAAAAGTATTTTAGTCTAAAGCCAAAGTCTGTTAAAAGTCTAAAATGTATTCTGAACTCGGACTTTGCAACACTTCAGTAGAATAATCCATATATAGAAAACTAGAAATTAAACCAGAATAAAACAATTCCCAACAATATATAGCTGTTAAAGTTAATATCACATTAAGGCGACAAATTATTGTTGGTACTAATTTTTTAATGCATTTTCCTAGTTCCTGGACTCTTTAACCACAGTGGTTCAGCTGCTTGTGTGCTGTATGTTGCTATAATAGAATCTGTGATTGTAGTTGTTTTTGTTCAAATACAGCTTTTAAAGCAATAAGTATGTTTTCACAGAAAACGGTGCAAAAATAGTATTGAGGTCTCAGACATTTGGAGCCCACTGTAGATTCTGATAAAGCTTTTGTTGTGTTCTTATATAGCTGCTGTTAAAAACCTTTCTTTAGGGCCGAATTTGAAAATACAAAATTGTGATTAATCATGGTTAACTGAACTGAAAAATCTTATTAATTTCATGCAATTATTTTAATCTTTTGACATTTTAACATCTTTGACTTAATAGAGTTGTATACAATAGTTTGGGCTCCTCTTACAGTTTAAATTACAGTTTATTTGCTGAGTTGAACATGTTCAAAAAGCTTTGGCACAATTGATATTTTTGTTTTATTTTTTCCAATATGCTGAGCAAATAAATTGAAATTGTGCAGTACAATTTGCAGAAATATGTTATAATAAAGTGTAATCTGTAAAGCTTGTGTTAACTAACACACAACAAAATGTGTGAGGTTTTCAAACTTTTGCGTTTAACTGTAGGCAAGTAGACCTCCTGCCATGAGGTAATGTCATTGAGGAGGCCCAGACTCCACAGCAACAATCATCCAGAGAGATCAACCATGTCTGAAGTGTCATTCACTCACCAAAGTCCTTCTTGCAGTATTTCTTCATGGTGACCTTCAGTTTGCCCTTAGAGGCTTTGCAGTGAGAATCACAGTCTGTGGAAGCAGAAGTAAAAAGAAAACATGACAAAACAGCAAAGGAAGATCTCAATAGACCGGTTCCATTTAGCATCACTTTAAGGGACTCAGATCCAACTTTTTTATTCTGCTCTGCATTCCTGCACCCTTAGAAGCTGGAATTTTATGCTTGCCAAAAAATGTCTTGGCAAATTCAACCTGTTTACCTGTTTTCTAGTTTATCATGGCATATTGTGTTATTCTACACTTTATAGAATTTCATCCTACAAATCCAGCCCCCCATTTGCTCATATCTGTACCATGCTGTAAAATGTTAAATGATTCTATGGCCCATCTGCTATCCAGGCATCCAATCTCATGCCATACATGCCTTCAGTGAGAGTGCCCCGGTAGAAAGGACTGAGGCTTAAACTCAACCATTGTCAGTTCCTCTCTAACCCTTATTATCCAGGCCAGTCTCTCCACCACCCCCCATCCCAGACCCAACATTAACCACGTCAGTGTAGGGGGTAAGGAGGTCATTTAAACTCAAAGGAAAGCCACTGAGAGGGGTGGGAAGCACCGCTGAGAGTTCTCGTCTGCAAGGCCCTCAATTTAATTCAAATCAACTGAATTAAATTAAGCCATGCTCCATTCACTTGGTCTGTACGAACCCGGTAGAGTGGATCCTGGTTTGAATGGAGCTTGCAACATATCGACTCACTGTCAGATCAGACTCCAGGACCTATGATTAATAGCTCCTGCGCTCAGCACATCCATTTGAAACCGCTGCGACGTCCCAAGCTCCAGAATGTGCCAGAAGGCCTCGTCGATGGTTGCTGTTGTGTTGGGTCGACGCCAGACACCTTTTGGACAGAGGCCGGGCTCGAACGAGGCCAGGCAGAACGGTCCCCTCCGACATCTCTCTCCTGACTGACACAAATTGGAACCAGAGAGTCTCTCGGTGTGGCTACCTCACATAGCGGTAATAACCTGGAGGTTTCTCATTTTTGGAAGATTGGGGGGAGGGAGGACAGAAGGAGGAGGAGAAGGAGTGAGGGGAGATGGGAGAGAGAAGACCTTTCAGCTTTTCGCCTGAATATGGACAAACTTCATTATTTTTTTCCAGGGCCTCTGTTCAGCCCTCCCTTTTCACGGCCCTTTCTATTCCGTGTGAATGAGGTTGCCTGGGCGATGGCGAAGCGGCAAAAAAACTCCACCCCAAAAAAGAAGTTTGAAGGGGGAGGAAGAGGGGGTGATAAGGTTGGGGAAGCGGGGTGGAGTGGGGGGGTGAAAAAGACAGAAATAGAGAATAAGAGGTAGAGAGGTTTAGAGAGAAAGAGAGATGGAAAGAGAAAGTGAGAGGTAGGGAGTGTAGCGGGAGAATGAGTCAGGAAATGTATATAAGAAAGGTGTCTTCCCATCTTAGGGGGAAAACTGTTGGAAATGTGGAGGAAGTAGCTGGGGGCAGGGGACGAGGGAAAGTAGTGGAGAGGGAGGGAAATCCTAAAGTAAATGAATTTGATGAGTCCATATCAACCACGCCTGATTTCCATGTAAATGTACTGTGGCAGGATGGGAGAGCTTTGTGCGCCCGCAAGCCCCATCCGCCCCCATCCTGCCTCTCTTTGATATGCCCGGGCTGCCATTAGGGGGGCCACACAAAGCCTGGCGCTGCCCATCACACCCACGGCCCTCATTAACACCCGGCCCCCGCTGGGAGACAAACGCCTGCTTTGTGGAGCCTCTCAAGTGAGGCCATGCTATAGTCAGCTGCTCCGCCAGGGGACCACACCAGAGGTTTTATTCAGCACACAACTACTGCTGTGAAACCAAGGGAAGGTTCCAAGCCTTTCTCTAGACCAGTGGTTCCCAAATTCCAGTCCTGGGGAACAACCAGTGAGCAATACTCAAGGCCTTCTAGGCTTTTTCAGAAGGTATAATAATTTATGGGATAATAAATTTATATAATTTATTATTTTAAAATACTTGTCTGTTACTTTAGTACATCATGCTTGTTATACTGTATTAATACTTTTGTTCCATTTGTAGGTTTTGGAAACATAAGCACATCACAGACTGCGGAGAAGCAAGGAGCAATATCTCATTCCAGTGCAGGAGTCAGGACAGGACAGAGTGGCCAAGAGGCCATTTCTGAACATCTCTAGCATCTAGTTGTAGTTGTGTAGTCAGGATTTGGTAGAACATCTGTACACAACGTGCATTACTAACCTCCTGTGGAGCTGATAGTGACCAACCTGCAGAGATAATAAGCATGAAAAGCAGTGCTAACGCACCATCTCCCTCCTAGTTCTGTACATTCAAAAACTCCATGGTGAAACAAATGCATGCAAATGAAGCATGTAATCAGATTAAGATCCCTGCTAGCCTTTGGGTGGCGAGGGCTTTGGATGTTCTGAAGACTCAATACTCGCTAGTTAGAATGTCAATACAATAGAGCCAAGAAACGCTTCCCTGCGTCATGTAACAGTATCAGATAGATCCCACAGTAAGGCATTATGTGGAACATGTCTTGCCAATCTGGATTTGAATAGGGACTGGGTTCTTGTTTGATAAGCATGTTGCATTTTCCATCATGGAAAAAGAAATGGAAACAGTAAACCGTGCACAGATGCTACTGAGAAGTTTTGTAACAGGGGAAAAAAACTTGACAATGATTCTATTGGCATGATTTGAGTGTTCTGCCATGTAACAGTTATGGTTCTAAGCAAAGCCCAGAATGAAAAGGAAAGAGAAAAGTAAGAAGAGAAAGAATCAGATGAACAGCAAAAAAGCAAGAAGATTAAATAACTTAAAACTAAAGCTGGAATCCTCTTAATCAGAACATTTTCTGAACTACTGCTGGTGCAGCGTTGTTGGACAGCTCAACATGCTTGGAGGAGAACACTAATTGCCGATTCTGCATGAGCTAACAGATGATTGTTTCTGCTAGCTGCTCCCTACACACCTAGAGAGAGAGGCCAATTATGCTCTCTTGGACTCTGAGGATGGCTATGGGTTAAATTAGTGACCCCCTGACAACAAGGCAAAATCCCTATGATAGAAGTTAGAAAGTTATTTAGAGCTATGCAAATGAGATCATACACTATATTTGCAAAGGTATCCAGACTCCCCATCTAATAAGTGAATTTGGTTAGTTTAACCACTGTCCATGTCTGAAATTTTGAATTTCCTTTGGTGTGTATGTTCTCTGAGTTTGGCTAAGCACATATCTGATTAAATATTCAAATCAATCAAACTTTATGGCTAAAAAAACAGAGTTTTTTCACTTAATTAAGCATATTAAAATTAATCTTTTGGTCTCATGGGACTTTAGCAAAACAATATTATCTGTGAATAAAGTTCTGTGGGATTTTTCCTTATTGTACTACATTAGTACAATAGCCTAAGGTCATCAAAACCCATGCCAAGTGTCAGCTAGAAGGGTACCAAGCCCCCAGCACTAGGCTGTGGAGCAACAGAGTGGAGGAAGCATTATCCAGTACCTTTCCAATAAGTTGGAAAAGCAGTGATCCAGCACTATTCATCCATCATCAGTATCTGACCTCACTAATTTTCTTGCGGCTAAATGCAATCAAATCCTCACAGCGATGTTCCAACATCTAGCATAAAGCTGTCTTAGAAGAGTACAGGCTGTTACTACAGCAAAAGGGAAACAAAATCTCTGTTGATCCCTTTAATTTAAGACATCTGCACTGGATAAGCAGATGTCTACAAACATTTGAACATCCAGTGTACTTTCTTTTGAATGAGTATTGTATCCTTTCACCAACTGCGATGACCTTGCAAAACATGGAACCATCTGTCCTTGAACAGAAGGTTGATCAAACTAATACAATTATTTTTATATATTTTAATAAAACTCACCTGTTGGTTCTTCTGGAATGCTGTAAGTGGCGGTTGGGGAGGCCACCGGAATCTCTATTAACAAGGACGAAACAAAACAGACACACTCAGTAACTACAAACTGCTCAATGCCACATTTTCTCTTTCTTTTGCTTGAGATTTCCTTTTTCAGAGAATACTGGAAGAACACTTAAATTACACTTCACTTCGAGGCCTTCATGTATTGAGCAACATAACGATTTATTAAGACACAGAGAGTCTCAAGGCCCCTTTTTAATAGACGTGTTATTGATCACTGATGAAAATGCATGTATTTGATTTTATTATGTTTCCTGCTCAAAGCCCACTCTTCACTCTCTGCAGCGCAGGCTTTTGTAAGCTATCCGCCGCCAGGGGATCCAATAGCCATTAAAACTGCAGTTGGCACAACGTCCAACATCACAAAAAATTTTATATCGACCTATTAAAACTAAAACACATTATCTCGCAAAATATATGAGAAACCAAATCTTTGCAGCTCAAGCACTGAGGCTTGCACTCCAGGTTTTACACTAGATTTGTTACTTTCCCAATGAAAGGAAGGGAAACCTAATTCCATGGGGTTCATAGGTTTCATTTTGCTTTAGTGGAAGCTTGCCAAACATATCATAGTGGTTCCATATCCAAGATAGCTTTGACCAAAGGCCAGGTTCATCCTTATTGACGACGCTGTCCATTTTAATACGGCAGAATGGTAGAGGTTAATGCTAACTGCCCGTCATTGTGTCGTGCTCCCAGGAAATTATCTTATCAAGCAATGCCAGTGGGGAAGGGCTGTTTGCCAGCTTCCCCTCACTCCGGCCCGCTGTGTGGTCCTGCCGTTTATCACCACGGAGATGGAATCTGCAGCCTTGTTGATACTGCCAATAAACATATCACCAATCATGGTTTCGAAGCAGGCTGTTAGATTCATGGCCTGATGGGCCATCAGCAAAGCCGGGGGCACACAAGGCCACGTCGTTGGGCCTATATAGCCTGTTTGCTTTAGCACAGGTCAAATAGCAAGATGTCCATCTGAGGAAATAATGGGACTGGGAATGGGGGCGGGAATGAATAGAGCCAGGCCATGAATTCATGAATAATAAGTGTTTATGTAAACTGTTTTTAGGGTGTTATCCATTGGATACCTGTGGGAGTACTTGAGGGATTGCAACAATAACTCGATTTGGAGCGCTCTGAGCTAATGTTTGTTTAAAGGTTTGTTCAATTTGTGGACGTTTTTATTGGCATTGTCATCTCTCAGTGTCTTGTTAGTGTGGATGTTCAAGGTCACACCTGTTCAGAACTATGGAAATGACAGAATCTATGGAGATAAATACACAATAATGAGTGTTTCTTCAATCTCTTTAAACTTTAAGCGTTTGTATGTCCTTAAGTAACAGTCCTTACTGCGACCAAACATTCTGCACAATTCAGTCATTGAGTTGTAAGCATAGTCATTCAGAACGGATTGATGTGAAACTCACAAGTCACATTTCTTTACAGTGGTGGTGATAAGAACCAGGGGTCACACATTAAATACAGCCATCTCATTCACTGTCCAAAGCCTACAGGTCTTCCCAGCTTATATATATAATGTTTATAATGTTAAAATAGCGGCGATTAAAAAAGTTTTCTTTAGGCACTATTTCGTCTTACAATGCCATGCATGTACCTCTGCACCATAAATGCATTTTAGGCCAAAACTTAATCTCAAATCAAGGCAATGTCTCAGGCAAAGTATCCATGACCATTTCATGTCATAATTTTCTGTGAGGGAGCTTTTAGAAGCAAACTCTTCAGACTTCTGGGTCCGCTGTAAACAATCCTGAGTAAGTTTTCATCTAAGGTAAGTTTCTCTAGAACAGAGCATTTCACATCTTTAATTTTAAATTGAATTAATTTGATAGAATTCCCCTATAAGACTAATAAAGCCTATAAACAAAATGCACACAGACAACATCTTAGCTTAATTAAAAGACCATCATTTTCCTATTAGGATATATATTAGAGCTGAACTGTTCCGTGTTTAAAGGGGAATTCAAACAATATTTCAAAATTTCTGTATCAGAACTGTTCACAGTGGTGGCGATAGGAACCAGACATCCAGCTCTGAAAGCTATGCTATGAAATAGTTATAAATAGCATTTCATGCCTTGAGACATTATTTTACAGCAGATCTGAGACATACAGTACTGTGCAAAAGTCTTGTTAAAAGTTGAAAGTGTTAATATTTGAATAAACAAAATTTATAGAATATTAATTAATAATATTTCACACACACACACATATATATTATACTGGACTTCCTCGAGGAGAGGCTTGGAAATGGGTAAATAATCACACAAACACACTCACATCCAGAAAATCATTATTTATTACGTATATAACATATACATAATAAATAAGGATTTTCTGGATGTTAGTGTGTTTAACCATTTCCAAGCCTCTCCTCGAGGAAGCCCAGTATTATATGTAGTTAAAAAGCAGCTCCTGGTTTGACCAATCAGTGCTTCAGTAAATTGAGCTCATGATGTAATTGATGATATTAACGAGTCTCTGTGGCGGCTGTGAAGGTGTCAAAGAAAAATATGGACCCAAGAAATTCTTGTTACTTTTTATTGTTTTTATGTGTATTTGAATTATGAATATGACTTTATTCTAATGTATATTGTGATAAACATCATCAAAACGAACATAAAAACTCGGTAGACACGTGCAGATCCATAATAATGATCCAATAATAAATAAAATGGCCATTTGCATTTTAAACATCATGACATCTGGTTTCTATTACCAGCAAAAATAAACCAGTCAATAATTTTCACATCGCACTACTCTGAACGACGTTGTTTACGTCTCACTGATTGAGTTGTGCAGAACATTTTTGAAAAATGTACGGAACTGCCCTTTAAGACTTGCGCCATGGTCACTCCTGTAAAGCAGCACATGGATGTATCATTTTTTTTCTTTTTGTTCGTTTGTTACTGGTTGATGGTCAGTAGGATATGCGAGAGAGAGTCTTACTGATGCAGGGAGCAATGGGTGAGCGGCTCTGCTGGTAGCCTTTAGCACAGCGGTTGCAGGTGATGCCCGTCACACCGTCTTTGCACGGACACTGTCCCGTAGTCTGATTACACGTCTTTCCCGCAGCACCAACTGGATGGCAGTCACAGGCTGGAAGGAGAAACAGATAAAGAGCTCTAAAGCTGTACACATCTCAGTGTATGCGAGACGGAGATAAATCTCTGATCTCACACTAATTACACTCAGTAATGATTCTTTAAACACTTCAATGCATCATGACATGTTCCATTTTACAATTTACAGTAGCAGTGATGTCAACCAATCAGTATTCAGTAGCACTAATGCTAATCAATCAGCACCCAGTAGCCATAATGCTAGTGTCCTATTTCCAGTTTTATTTTAGGACCCACATGCAGGCCACCTTTGGCATTTTGCAGTCACGTTTTTGGTATAAAACATCAATGGTCACTGACTCAGCTTAGTTCTTAACTAGGCTAACTACATTAATGTACAGCTGATGTAAGCTAAGCAATAAAACAATGGGCATATATTTCTCCGAGAAACTATCACGTTGGCAAATCGTCAGGCCCAGAATGTCCAATGGGTCATATCCAGGAGCCTGAGCCACTAGGGGGCCCCTGTGAGCAATTATGAGAAAATCTAAACCTCTGTTTTGATTCATGGTGGGAACTTTAGTAATGGCACAGTGATAAAAATGCACTAGCACCATGTCAGAGTAGAAGACGTCCATTTTGAAGGGCAAATATAAAGTATCAACCACCCAAGTTGGCGGTGATCTGCTTCATCAAAGGTAAGATATAAATGGAAAAAAACCCCAAACATTTCCACGCTCACCAAAGTTGCTGCTTTTCCATTTTTATGTACATTTCAACTGATTTTAATTTACATTCCCATCCTTGGGATCATGTTTTGCTTGTGAGGAACAGATGGGTGCTTTATAGGGAAATGTTACATTGGTTGTTTGGTTTATGTTACACTGTGTTTCCATTAATCTGCATAATCTTGCTACTGTTTTGTCTCGATTAGAAAAAATGTGTTCATATTGGTGACACTGTGGTTAGTAAGCTGTCACTGTGGTGCTGCATAGGCTTTGTTTAGCTTCACTACCACCCAGGGCCCCATAACTTAATGATCCAGGCCTGCACATCATCCACTCAAAAGAAAATATGTCATGTAAGACGAAGAGTCCTCATCAGGGTCCAGTGTTGTAGCGCTTGGCTTAGAGGCATCCTCTGTTACTCAACCAACATGAAAACGACAATTTTTCTCTCAGCTTTTTAAAAAAATGATTTCTAATCATGTCATAATCATGTCTTCAAATGTATTCCTCTACATTTTTCTAAATTACTGTATTACTGATTTTTTTAGCCTCTTAGCAACAAAGCTGTTACCTGAAAGAGTAAGCCTTTGGCCTTATATTAATTTATGCGCAAGTATTTCATGATATAAAAGACATATCACTGTCACAAAATTACGTTCGGTTAAGTTCACACATAATTTCATTTGGCCAATAAAGAAATTCATTTCAACTGTATCTCTAGTTCACAGACTGCCCATTAGGAATTTATAGTCATATGCAAATGTTTGGGCACCCAGCTCAGGTTTTTTTAATTTTATTTTATTGATTTTGTAAATACACATCCTTTACAAAAAAACACACTTCTGCATACTTAAATGCATGATTACTGTTTATTTAGTGAATTTAGCATATTATAATAAATAATAATAAAACATAAAATCTGGCCTGTGCAAATGTTATGGCACATTTTACACTTTTTTCCAATATGGTCAAGCAAATGAATAAAAATAGTGCACTAAAATGAGCTATAAAATACCATATTTAAGTGTGTACTTTGTAGAGGATGTGTTAATGTATTTTACATTAAAAAATGAACAAAACACAGCTTGATCAGCTGCGTTCAAATTCAAATTTGTGCAGCAAAAATCTCAGCAGCATGAACACAGATTTGCGGCATATAAGAGGAACTGTAGTGGAAACCTCAACTTAATGGAAATTCTCCGTGGCTCTTCATGAACGTACATGTGGAAGCTTAAGTTTTGGCTTGTTTAACCTCCCAGAGCTAGATGTGCCCTCTGAGCTGATAGCCAGTCTGGAACTTTATTCAGAGAAACCACAAAACCAGAAACCTCTATTTGACATTGTTCTGCTGTGCCGTACGAACAGTTATAGCCTGCACCTGTGAGTGTTTTGAGTGTGTGTGACTCTGGCTAGTCTTTTTCCTAGTTTCTTACTGCCGGGTATGGAGACTGCTCATTGCGTGCCTAAATGAGTGTGCGTGTGTGTGAATGTCTGGTTTTTGCTTGTTATATACACAGCACTGTGTAAAAGTCAGAGACCACCCTTCATTTATTACATTTGCAGTCAAAACTAGCCTAAAACTAACCGTAAGGCAAAAATGATTCACAAGTTCTTCAGCTATTCGGCATCAGGGGAAAAACAGAACATTACACAGAAGCCTCAACATCTAAATATAATAAATAGAAATGTTTTAGTATTTAGTGTATCCACTCACATAGCTGCTAGTCTTGTCTGGAGACTTGCTTTCAGGTTTTCAAAAAACCTGCCGAGATGATTTTCCACACCTCAAAGTTCAGTCTTAGAAGTTGGTTGTATATTCAGTCATTTTGGTTTCTGGACTCTGAGGTGGTCAGTCCATTGTTCTGAGAACATCAGCAGCTTATTTGTTTGATTTACAAATTCTCTTCATTGTTGTCCAGTTCATCTCCTCAGTGACGGCTTCTTGACAGCTACACATGTTTTCAGACTCATGGTGTCGAGTGGTCTTCTCACAGTTGAAGGATGGACAGAAACACCTGTGGATTTTTCAGATCTGAAACGAGAGTGGAGCTTGATTTTCTCCTCTCTCTCCTCTAAGTCTAAAGTTCTGTTTATCTGATGGTGACAGTTTTGGTGTCTACCAGGTCTTGCACTGTTGTTAGGAGTTCCATTTTCTGTATATCTGTCATTTTTCTTTTTTAAAACTTGTTCCATTTGTTCCAGGCTTCCATTGACTTTCCTCTTCCTTATATAGGTGGGTTATCTAGTACCAATCTCCTCAGAAACATCTGAAAAAAATATATTTTGTAACTAATGGCCATTATAATGAAGTTTAACCCCTGACAACGTTTTATTACACACTTCTATAACCTAAGAATAGCTCAACCAGTTTGCACTGAAGTCCCTGTAGTTACTGAATAATAAGCCTTAGTACTAGTATATAATAAGCAAGAGGTTAATAAATAAAGGGTGATCTCTGATTTTGGACACTTCTGTATATGTATGTAATGTGTTTTTTTTTAAACATGATTGGAAAACACCAGCTGGCCTTTACATTTGGTCAAAACTTCATGGTGAACAGACCAATAAAATGGTCCAAAATTAGCTTCCTTTAAAATGTCATTTTTCCTCCTCCTCTAAATGTACCACTTTAGGGATACAAGCTTTTGTTCTGACAGCAGCGATAGGTTGGTATTGGGATCTGTCTTGGTAGGCCTACACATGTGTGTGTGTCTCTGGACTGATATATGTATGTGTGTGTGCGTGTGAGTGTGTGTGTGTATATTGAAAGCCTTTGCTCTCTGCTGTAGGGTTGTGATGTGCCCCATAGGCCGCTCGCAGGCTGCTCTGATCGAGTTTCCAATGTAAAGGCTCTTGGCAGGCGCGGCCCCCACAAATAAAGGCTGAATAACGTTCCCCATTAATGGGGCAGTGCGGAGTACTTCAAAGCCACTCTGCTTAAGCTGTTAGTCAGGAGGATCACACATTAAAAGTGAGAATTTCGTTGCGTGCTGGCACTGCCCAACATTTACCATAAAGCTGCATGTTTGAAGTTCCAGCCCAGCTTTCTTCATCTGGCCGGTAGATTTTTATGGAGCTGAGGAGTAATTTGAAAACAACTTGAAGCGGGTAAGCCTCGCGAACTCTGACGAGCCGTTAGTGAGGAACGGGAGACGCTCTTGAAGATTAGAACTCTGTGGTTGAATTAAAGACGATTGCAAACTTTGTTTTTCTGAGTCCGAGTCTGATGGAGCTGGTTCCAATATTTTCCAGCAGCACACCTACTTTTTTCGTTTATTGCTCTTATACAATGTGTGAAAAAAAAGCCTCTTGACTTGACTTGGCTTGGCTTGAAACTGGTAAACAAACAAACAAAAATCACATTTTCCATGCTAAATTAAATCCAGTCCCGTCAGCCATCAACAGCACTAGAGTGCAACTATGAGATCATGAAACAGACATTGTTTTTCCTCCCACCATCGCCCTTTCCAACAAGAACATAAATTACATTCTTCTGACTTACTCTGATGTGAAAATCCTTTCTGAGTGGATGCAGAGCCCACATTAAGTAATATAGGATAATTATGAATTACAAAAACAATGGGATGGGACGGTGACCGAAACCAAATGAGAGCAGCTGGTGGAACTAATTTCAGACATCCTCTGGATGAGGCTGTGTGTTTTCACAGACAACAGCACTTGTGGGAAGAACAAGCGAGCGCTCTTTAAAAAGAGAGCGTTCTTTGGAGCACTGCCATAGGAGAACCTTTCGGTTCATGGTTCTCTAAAGAGAAACACTTTTGCAAACAAAATGTGAGAGTAGGAAAAATTTAAAGGTTTGCGGAATCACATTACATAAAGGTGCTATAGCAGTTAAAGTTTTCCTAGAACTGTAAGGCAAAAGCATAGCGGCCTTTACTTTTTAAAGGGGTATTTCAGCCTAAAACAACCTAAAGCACTGAAGATCTTTTTGCGTGGCTGTTAAACAGTTAAAATAATTCACTGCAATAAATCACATCCATTTGCATAGTTTATCATGATTAACCACATTTGTTTTATTTGCTCAAATTGAACCTAAAGATGTTCTCCATTTAAAAGCAGTGCATTTTGTTGTATTTATGACAGGACAAGTAAGTTCCATTAGAATGTATGTCATCGCTATCAAAAAAACTAAATCTCTAAAATAGTAACTTTACCGGAGAAGGCAAAAACTCTCACTCATGAACTTTAAGTTATTGCAAAGGTATTTTATTCCAAGTGACTTTAGAGCATTTCTATTGGTCCATTCTTCATGAAATGTTCATACAACATAAAGGACAGCTGGTGTATTGAAATGATGTAAATAAAAATAAATACCGACAAAAAATGGAGATATATGGTTTTCTCTGAATAGCAAAGATATTACATATATTGCATGAACATTGTATAGAATGTTATATACAATTCAACTTGAACATAAAATCAGATGAATGCAGGGGGAATGTAAAAAAAAAAAAATACTGCCAATAATTTTCATCACCACAAAGAACAGTAGCTGCATGCCCTGACTCCTCCGCCACTGTAGCCTCTTACTGTCAGTCAGCTATGATAAACCTTATTCAGAGGGAACTTTGATGTTTGAGGGTTTTTTGATTTATTCATAGCTCTTCTCTGAGCACTGTCTGATGTCTGCATCCTCCAGCGCTAATGTTATTGATATTACACTGTCAGGAATAAAAAGATTTGTGCAGGTACATTTTTGTGTAGCTTAACCACCTTAAAATCCCAGGCTTATTATATCCTAAGGCCTCTTATTCAATGACTACATGGACTACAATTCAAACGGACTGAACTGTTCTTGGTTTGTAGAAGTGTGTGGGAAAATTGTGGACCTGCTGGTGGATCCTGGCCATTTAAAGGGTTAAATAGGATTTTAAAAAGCTTGGAGGTAAAACTGGGAGTGCGGAGTCAATGGAACTTAAAAATATAATTGCAATGGAATATGGTACAATTATTAATATTCCCTAACTAACGATACCAAATACTTTCAACAAGGTGTTGGAAACGTTCCTCAGAGATTTTGGTTGGTTATTTGAGTTACTTTTGCCTTTCTATCATCTCAAACCCGTCTGCCCATCTCCTCTGACCTCTCACATCAACAAGGCATTTTCGTCCACACAACTGACCGCTCACTGGGTATTTCCTCTTTTTTGGACCGTTCTCTGTAAACCCTAGAGATGGTTGTGTGTGAAAATCCCAGTAGATCAGCAGTTTCTGAAATACTCAGACCAGCCCGTCTGGCACCAACAACCACGCCATGTTCAACGTCACTTAAATCCCCTTTCTTCCCCGTTCTGATGCTCGGTCTGCACTTCAGCAAGTTGTCTTGACCACCTCTACACGCCTGAATGCAGTGAGCTGCGGCCGTGTGATTGGCTGATTAGCTATTCGTGTTAACAAGCAATTGTACCTAATAAAGTGGCTGGTGAGTGTATTGTTTATTAAGATTAAAGACTTTGGCATTTAAAAATTGTACTGGACAGAGAAGACTAGAGTCATGGCAATAGCATGTGACATGCATGGTTTAAAGGGTCAGACTAGAAAGATCATTAACAGTGTGAAGATTTTTGATAATTTATTATTTATTAACACATTAACTTTGACACTAGTTGTTTTTCCTGTTATGTAGTATTCTGTAGTACCGCATTGAATCTCTCAGCCACATCAGTTCAGAATTCACAATTTTGTATTCATTTTGTGTCTCCCATCCAGCTCTTTCTTTACCCAGCATGCACTGCACAAATATATCACAGACCACTGGGAACCCCCCCAAAGCAATACATCCAGAGATATTTTGCCAACTTCTCTATTAGTTAACTGGAAAATAAGTGCTTGTAGTTTTTCTAGATGCTTGTGGAAATTCCTCTCACTTCCTACATCATTTGAAGGGGGTTTCCTTGTCTGTAAACTGGAAGCCTCACTCTCTGCGCTTTTGTCGCACAACTGTAGGAGGCATGTAGGCATGTTTACAACGGATGTAGCAATGATCACATTTTTCGTTTTAGTCGTTTTAGCTTTTAACATTAATGCAGAGCGCCAGCTAAAGTGACACCAAGTCTTTTTTTTTTTGTCCGTGCTTATTCAATCCATCAAGAGATTACATGTGCTTAGAGTCCACTTCAGAGTCTCCAGTTGTCACTGATAAGGTGGAACTATACTTTGAGGCAGAGTGCTTTGAATTTCAATGTGCACTTGACACGGGTACTTCATATTAGTCACACTAGAGTGGCTATGCTCCTGTGCTCGAGCCACCCACCAGCCGGCCTACCTGCTGTTGTTTTAAGCACTACTCTACTTTTACACCCTCGCAGTCCACCACAGAGCACCGCAGACCACCGTCCAAACTAGAAGCACTAATGAATGCTAGAAGTTGGGGTAGGGGGTGGAAGGAACTGAAAATGTGTGGCCTTTGAGGTGCTGAAAAACCAAATGTGAGAAAAACAAATGAGAAAAAAAAAAAAAACAATGTGGCTTGTACAAAAGTTATGGACCATTTTATGGTTTATTTTTATGTTTTCTCAATATATTAAACAAACAAACAAAAAAAATGCACCAGGCATTTGCATTTAAAAATCAAGGCTATCCAAACCTTGGCATACAACTTTACTGTTTTCTCATCATTTTTGGTTTAAAAAAACAAATAAATAAAACAACGATGGTTCCATCTCTAACTTTAAGCACACGCAGTGTTTTTTTTTCTACCTGTGTGTACTGAAAAACGTCAGCCTTCCTTTAAAAAATGTCCTGGGTTGTCACATGAAATATTGAACTGAATTGAATTCAGAACCATCAGCTAACTGTGTTTGCACACTGTGGGATTAGACCTCCACATTTTACCCACACACATACATGCACACTAGTGAACACACACACTAGGGGGCAGTGAGCACACTTGCCCAGAGCAGTGGGCAGCCCTATCCAGAGCGTCTGGGGAGCAATTGGGGGTTAGGTTTCCATGGCAAGGGAACTTCAGCTATGGACTGTCAGCTCCCTAAAAGGGATCGAACCGGCAACCTTCCGGTCATAGTGCTGGTTCCCTAACCTCCAGCCCTCGTCACATGAAATAAATGCATAAATGATCTAAAAACACTTTCCACTGTAGCGTTTCACAACATTTTAGATTTTGGCAACTACTTCATTTATTAGAGTTAAACGAAAAAAAAAAGTTTGCCAATGTTCATGAAATATTACAGCCAATTTTCATTTCTATAATCTACATCAACAAACCTTCTGCATTATTTAAAATTCTTTAGATGAAGGTGTCCTTACTGTTTAGTAGCCAATCAAATGGGAAACAGTCTGATAACACAGAATGTAAATGTAATTCATTACGTATCCAACTAGGTCAATTATTTTGTAATAAATATGTAATATGTGATGTAAATCTACTAACTCTAGCCTTCCAAGGGTTAAGCGCGATCCAAGAAAGAGAGAAAGAGACAGAGAAAGAGACTAACAGAGACAGAAGGACAGAGAAAGGTGGCAAGTTAAGCTAGAGAAGAAAGAAAGAGGCTTGTGGGGGGATTAAAACAAACTGGTGTAGCTGTGCTACACGACATGCTGTTTACACTGCGCTTGATGAGGGATGAAGTCGTTAATCTGGGAAATAAAGCATGAGGCATTCCCCGCTGCCACTGGAGACGGATTCGGTTCGGACCTGCTCTGTTTCCCTTTTCATTCCCGAACCGTTTCCTATTCCCTCCTCGGCCCTTCGCAAGCGGGGCCTGCGCGGCCGCGTTTGCAGGAATTAGAGCCGATTTTCTCCCGAGCGCCGCTGGCGCTGCTGTCACGTTCTCCATCCAAAACAAGCAGGGCGAGATGGTTGGTTGACTCGAACAATAAATACGGCCTGTCCCCTAACCCACGTCATGAGTGAAGGCTCTGTCACCTGAGGAGAGCGTGGCAATCAGGCTGTTTAGCTTTGGACCCCCCTCACTCCATGGCCAAAGACATGAATACCTGCAACTGGAAACCATCAGCTCTTTCTACAAGCCCCTCCCACTTTTTAGGAGCGACATGTCAAGCTCATTAGCTTGAGAGAGAAGAAATGCTGTATGCTGTGTGAAAAAACAACAAAAACAAAAAAAGCTAGCCTGGCTGGAGGCCTATCCGTTCTACCTTCTGCCCTCCCAGCATCCCAAATATAGCCTGAGTAAATGTTTTGGCTGGCAGGAGCGAGTAGACGTCGTTGAAAACCATTCATAACCTCCGTATGAATCAGCAGCATTCCTCTGGTGAGAATGTGAAAGCGATGACAGTGAAGCATAGCGCCGCGTTAGCCATCAATCGCACCCCAACTGCAGGCTTGGACGGCCTGCGAAAGAAGCCACTCTAGCCATCGGCTAATTAGCTGCCTACATCAGTTAGGCTGAAGTCTATTAGCCATTTTCCTCCGTCTGAGGCCAATTAGCTGTAGCCGGTGTGGGCGGTGAATGAAGTTTTGGGAAGCTGGGAGAGGGAGTGGGGGATGTATTAGTGGATGGGTGGGGGGGCATCAGGATGGCAGTTAGGGTACTGTTGGAATGACACTGTGGAATCCATCTCAGAGCCAGCAGGAATGCAAACACAACGGTGGTTAAAAACCACACTGTGGTTTATTCTAGACCTCTTCAGCAGCTGTGCTCACTGTAAAATATGTGATGGCTCCAAAGGGCGAATGGCAAATAGGTTTGAAACGATCTGGTAGCGTGATATTTTTACAGTAGAGCCGTAATTTTTATTTGAATCCTGTAAACTCTAGGCATATTATTCAGTTATTCATCTTCAGACTTATAATTCAGTAACTACTGCAATTCAGTGATTCAGTGATTTTACAAGACTAATATGTAGGTTATGTGGTTATGAGATCGTGGAAGAACAGTCTAGACAAGTCCTTCGAGTTTAAGGGGGTTAGTTTCCATACCTTGAGGCATTTTCCCCATGAATAGCTTTTACGTTGTGTGCCCATTGTTGATTCTACATGGAGGTATAGGATACTGTGTAAAACTAACTCAATAACCCAGCTGTCACAACAGAAATTAGACCAATAAATATAAAATATCTCATTATACATATGATTTCAGGGTCCACTATTGCGTTTCAGTGTGAAGGATTGCTGCCTTGTTCAGGGTTGATTGTTAACATTCTACTTTTGTTCTGAATTCCATGGCAGGCCTCCCTCTCTCCTTGGCCTCGGCTGGCTTTTTCCAGGGGAACTCCTTTTATGCTAGTGCTGTCTCGTTCCACTCTCAGGCAGCTCATACTCATTACGCTTCTCCAAGTTAAGCAAATAAATTCAAATAAAAAAGAACAGGGAGCCCGCTTGCTTGGGACCACCGATATTACGACCCTTCGCTGTTTTAATAATGGGAGTTCACCCTCCTAGCGCATTTTTTAAAGGGGTCTGCAAAAGATATGTTGGCTCTAAAACCACCTAAAAGTTCGTTGCATTTGTGTAAGCTTGGTGGGATCAGTCACTGATCAACAGTTTGTGATGACGTACGTTTCTGATATAAAAAAGTAGAAAGGTGGGAAAACTTCAAATTCATTTACTGTTCATCAGACATTCATTCTCATTCATAATATATAACATTATTATTAAAATATTACATTTCATACTTTAATACATGTTGGAAAATAATATATAGCCTAAATTATATTATTATTATTATTATTATTACTGTTGTTGTTGTTGCATAGCCTTAGTGCTTTGCATTGTAACTTTTGAAAGGAAATTCTCTACAACTTATGTGGAATACCACCTAAAGTCAACTAAATATAAACCAAACAACATCCATCTGTTTCTGTCATTACATTAACACATAGTAATAATTATATTCTGATCCCTCAGTGCTCGTCTCAATTACACAACCAATGACCATTAACAGACTAATACACCTCGCAACTCAACTGTTTTCAGGGTAAGCCATCACAGCAAACAACAAAGACTTTGTTTGCTAGTTAAACTAAGAACACTGATTGAGCCATATGCCTTGGATTTGAGTTTAGCCTGGATCCTAAACCTTTCCTTGAGTTTAGGAAAAAATCTGATTATTTGACTGTACAACGCAAACATTCCACATGCAAAATGTTGCGGCACACTCTTCTAAGCTGCATTGCAATCGGGAACTTAGGAAAGAGGTGCCGTTTCTCAAGCTGTACAGAGACAGCACCTCGCGCATGCAGTCAAATCAAGCGGACCACCCACCAAGATATGAGGGTATGATGTGGCATATTGCAATATAGAGTTTTAAGCAAACGTTTTAACACCTCCAGTCAAATGACATGTTTTGTTGATTTTCTGAGTGAAAATAAATACATATCCTCTACAGAGAACCCACTTAAATAAGGTATTTTCCTGTAAATTATAGTGTGATTTCTGTGTATTTGCTGACGTAACAAACATACATAAAATGTGCCATCACTACTGCATAAGCTGCTTTTTATGCCTATTTTTTCCCAGTATGTGAATTTCAGCAAATGAACAGTAAAAGAGAATGAAAATGTGCTGAAGTGTGTTCTGTGTAGAGGATGTGTTAACTTATTTTCACTTAGAAAATCAACAAAACATGTCATTTGACCAGGGATGCCCAGCTATTGTACCTGAGTGCTGGCAGAGGGGTTGGAAAGGGCAGGACACAAAGGGTAGGAAAGTTAGTTGAGAGGGAGATGCCCCCTTTTGGCCCCCCTGTGGCATCGTGCCTGATGCGAATCAAGTGAATTCAGTGCTTGTACAATGAAGCTCTTCTGGAATGATCTATTACTCATGCTTTGGACTATTCTAGTAAACAACAGAGAATCAGAGAGAGGTTTTTAATTGCTTAACGACTCCTCTGACAGCAAAGCTAACATGCAGTCTCTATCCTTAATCCCCAGCAGAAGGAGCTCACCACCACCTTATACTCTTCTGCCAAGACCGAGTGTGCTGTGGGAACATGGATTTCCTCTAATCTCAACATGCGCTGTGTTGTACGTGTGTGTGTGCATATGTAGCCTACACAGCACTAGTGTTTGTGCACCACTGTCAAGCACACTGAAGATAATCTCACACTTCAGTCTGACTTATGTTTATTTGTGTTATCTGAAATTCCCCAGCGGCTCCAAATCTCTGCAGCGGGTTCGAGGCCAGGAGGCTAATTCTTGTGCAGGTGGGCATGACACAATGTAGGTACACTTCCCCTGCTTTTCTAGGGGCAGTTTAGCTCATACCTTGGGATATGGTAAATCAGTATGCAGCCATGCCCAAGGAAGCTGCTGCTGTGAGAAGTTCTGGAGTTCACTTGCTTGAACCCACAGAGAAGTCAGTTTTTTTTAAGCTGTAAAGGCAAACCTACAGAGATAGTGTTGTCCACAGTGGTGGTGATAGGAATCAGATGTTTGAAGAATTATGATGCCTCTTAAATGCATTGTTTTATAATAGTTCTGATAAGGTTTTGGCCTAAAAATATTCTTTGAATATAATTCATGATGCAGAAGGAGAAGCAGGGTTTAGGCAAAATAGTCATCCAAGAACTTACTCTCTCAGATGGACTACTATTTTATGATTAACATTTAAAAACATTACATTGCAGATACATGTAGGTTCACATGTAGGTGATTATGGATAGTAAATTAAATGGCTATATTTGTGTTGTGTTGTGTAAACATGGCAACCCCTGGTTCCTATCATCACCACAGTAAAGAAATTAAGGGTTAATACATTTTCTCTACAATGCATAATTTCGCATAAAAACCACCGTGAATGACACAACCATTGAGTTATTTAGTCGTTTAAAAAAAAACGTGGAATTCCCCTTTAATCCTTACATGTCTAGAGTTGTTATTGCTGTTTTAGTGTAGGTTAGACTTACATTTAGATTATTTTAATGCATGTCATTATAAGCAAAACATATATTATGTTCTGTAAGTGCTGCAATGCTGCTTCGTGGTTATAGCTGAAACAATGTAGTGCAGCTCAGTGGCACAGCAACTAAATTCAGTGTTCCATAGTGAATTAGTAAACAAGGATCTGTACAATTTCTTATTACATTGATCAGGTTTTATGTCATTGTTCTGTGAATGTGTTTAACCGTGCAGCGGAATGCATAGATCAGTTAGAGGATACATTTATTAGAGGATCGATCAGCTAATGCAGGAGTGGAGAACCCCAGTGCTGGAGGGCCAGATTCCTGCTCAGCTTGGTGATTTTGCTGCTCAAGGCTTGGTTAGTGTGATACAGGAGAGACATGACCAAACCGGACTCTAGCCCTCAGTTCCCCACTCCTGAATAGAAGCCACCAGCAGATTGGATCAGACCGTTTTAGTGAGCTTAGCTTTTTAGCCCACTTTGACTAATAATTTTGGCACCTTTGAAAGCACCTAAATCTCTGCATACCTTTGCAGGCGCGTCTGTGGGAGATGGCCTTGGTCATGTCTCTGTAGTAGCCCTCTTTGCAGTAGTGGCAGTGGCGCCCAGCTGTGTTGTGTCTGCAGTTGAGGCACACGCCTCCGCTCCTGCGGCCTGACAGCTTATACAGCTCCATGTTGAAACGGCAGCGGCGTGCGTGCAGGTTACAGTGGCAAGCTGGAAGAGAAGGGACGAGACAGAGAGACAGTGAGTTTGATTGGAGATGATCTGCGCACAAACACAGCACAGCTCCATGGGTTCCTTATGAGTCACTGATTCAGAGCTCTAACACCTCCAACAACATAACACCTTGGCCAAACACGGAACACTGGGTCCATGCTGGTTTGGGTATGGGAAAACTGAGTGGCGCCAAAGACAATCCCTATTGCATCCTGTGGGAAATTAAAAATGATCCAAAACTGATACATTTTGCAGCTGAAACACAAATAGTACTACATGCATATTACAAACATCTAACAGATCACTAAAGCTGGCATGGTGTACATCAAACGAAGATGCTTCTGTGAAGCAAAACAACATCCTTTTGCCCAAAATGGCAAGAGTGTTGGTTGGATAATTAGTTGGATAGTTGGTTTAGCTCAATGTGCACTGCTAATTAAGTACACTTAGGACATCATGTTTGACTTAACTTGTTGTTAAAAACAATGTGAATTATTAGAATAAAAAATACACGTAACTACAGTAAATAATATTGAGAATTTGTTTTCTTTAAAAAGGAGTTCATGTGCAGAATGAAGTTTGGTTAATGATTTGTCCTGGATGGTTAATGATTTGTCCAGCCATCTCACTTGTTTTAACATAATCAAGTATAGACTAGAAAGGATTATAAATACAAGTTACACTGGGTTGCAACGAGCAGAGGTTTGGAAATGATAAAAACACACTGACACGTGCAAAATCACTACTACTTGTATTAATGTTATTCGTATTTATCCTAATATCAGCATATTTCTGGGCAAATGCATGCTTATTGTCCAATTCAATTAAATCTATACTTTTTCTTTTTTTTCTCATTACATTAGCCTGACACTCTTATCCAGAGCGACTTACAATTTGATCATTTTACACAATTGACCTGACTGCATGTCTTTTGGACTGTGGGAGGAAACCGGAGAACCCGGAGGAAACCCACGCAGGCATGGGGAGAACATGCAAACTCCACACAGAGAGGACCCCGGTCACCCGGCAGGGGAATCGAACCCAGGCCCTCCTTGCTGTGAGGCGACAGCGCTACCCACCACACCACTGTGCCGCTCAACCTTTGCACAGTACAGTGTGTATCATGTGATCAGATACTGAAATTGACACTAAAAGACTCTACTATTACTAAATCCACTTAACTAGCACATATTACAAAACATGCATAGGGTATTTTGTTGAGGTTTCCAGTCCAGCCTTATAATATTAATAATATAAATGATGTGCAGGAGTGTTAGTTTGCATGCGGCATACAGTATATGTAGTAATATTCCTATTTCAACTACTTAATTTCCTCAAAATGCAATAATGACACATTGAAATGTCAGGCTTTGGATTTTCTCAGGTAACCACAGAGCATGATAAAGGCAATAGACTAAAATGGCTTAGACTTGCAGCCAAGCTGACAACAGAATGACAGTGTGTCCTCAGGGGTCTGTATTAGAGCAGCACCCCTGCACCCCAGCAGTGTGAATAAGAGAGCAGAATTGATTCAGGCAGGCTTCTCCAGTCTCTACACACACCGAGCACAGAGGAGGAGAGTTGGAGAGAGGGATGAGAACAGACAAGAAGTTTGACCAGCACCCTGAGAAAGCTGTGTTATTTTAATGACATCACTGGATCGCCAGGCCTCTGTCCACTCCAGTAATTCATTAAAAGACAATAGCTTTGTAAAAACAGTTGGCCAGGAGATTGCTTGCTCTCTGTCTCTCTCTCTCTCTCTCTCTCTCTCTCTCTCTCTCTCTCTCTCTCACACACACACACACACACACACACACACACACACACACACACACACACACACACAATCACCTGCTCAAAGCTTTGACCTTTGACCAACTTGCCTGGCCGCTGCCATCAGCCATGAAATTGAGCTTCTCTGCCTAAAGCTCTGAACAGGTTATGGCAGCAATAAGTGTTTTTTTATACATAAATGTTTTATTTATTTTTTTGCTTTTATTTTTTGCCATTTAATTAACTACTGCTTTTTCCATGCAGCACATCTTCTCTCAACCCCATAAACTCTCAGGGACCTGAAAATACTAAAATACTTTAAACATTCTCAACACATTTATATAGCAATATTTTTTATATATATATATATATATATATATATATATATATATATATATCAGTTATTCATCCTTTAATATATGCTATTCTCTCTCTCTCTCTTACTATCTCTCTTTCACATTTATTTATAATTTCTGTATATTTTACATTAAGTTTTTAAACATCCTGTATCTTCTGAAAAACTTCAGAATTTCAAGTAAGTAAGTAGGTAATTAAATAAATAAATGAGGTCTTGTTTTCCAGTACATGGCAGCACTTAAGTGTTAAATGGAAAGTAATCTGAAAGTAATGAAAAGCAATCAGAAAGCACTGTGAGATTGTGTAATGCTTTAGACTGCTGGTGCTGATGACTGTTTCGGGCAGGTCCATCAGTAATCAGAAAGCTCCTGCTTTCAGAGTGACTGTATTGTTTTCCAAAAAAGGATTTCAGATTTTTGTCTTTCTGCTTCATGGGCAGGAATGGGAAGTGGATCCAAAGACTAAAAAAATTGTTCTAGTGCTGCTAAAGTTCATCTGTTTCACCACTGCAGTAACTGTGAATCCTCCACTTTGACTCAGGCTGCTCTAGAGCTTTGATCCACCCCTGCGACAGATCTGAAAAAATCACAGGTGTTTCTGTAGATCATTAAACTGTGAGAAAACACTTGAACACTGCTGGCTGCTAGTGCTCTTAGAACAATGGACTGACCAGCCCAGAGTCCAGACCTCAACATCACTGAATGTGTTTGATTTCTTGGATCGTGAAAAACGGAAAATGCAACCAAGTTGTGTGACTGAACTTCAAAGGTGTGAAAAAAGTAATGCAGATCTCTTTGAAAAAACTGAAAGCAGGAATGAAGCCATAATAAAGGAAAAGGTGGAAATGGTAAAAACTGAAATAAAGGATATTATATTTAGTTGTTTGAGGCTCCTGTGTAATTTTCTGTTTTTTGATTTGATGAATATATCGCTGCTGTCAGAACAAAACCTCATATCTCCATTTTTGACATTTATCAGTTTTTGACGTTTAAATTACCTGTTGTTCTTTATATTGTGTGTAAATTTCACGATGAACGACCAAAATAAATGGCTCAAAATGACTTGGTTCCATTTACTAAAGTAATTTTTAAAAAGTATGTTTTTAGCTTGTCCTGTAAAGTTACCATTTTGGAGAAATGAGATATCTCGAACTGTACCACAAGCCCTTCAAGTACAGCTCGGCTTGACCTGACATCCTTCAAGGCGCATAGAAGACAAGCATCGAGACTGTTCTCTGTACTGGCACCCAGGTGGTGGTACGAACTCCCACTGGCTCCGAACAGCAGAGTCTCTCACTGTCTTCAAACATAGACTGTAGACTCTTTATACAGCACTTAAATGAAAACTGAATAAAGTATTGATTGTAATGCATTGTACTGCACTTATGTAGTGTATTGTATTGTATTGCACTGTGTATTGTAGTTTATTGTATTGTATTGTATTATATTGTATTGTATTGTATTGTACAGAGTTCTGTGTTCAACTCTGTTCCCTTTCTCTGTGTATCAACAGTGACTTTTTGTTTCCAGCAGTATCTGAGCTCAGGACTAGCTTTCTCTATTGGTAACTAGCAAAGATACTTTCTCTAGACAGACAAAGCGCTTCTTGTAAGTCACTATAACTTCTGGATATGAGCGTCTGCTAAATGCTGTAAATGTAAATGTAAAATATGAGGTTTTATTCCAACAGTAGTGATACTACAGGGAGATTCACTCAAAAGAGGCCCTCAATATTCTGTAATAACTCTCTCTAGGACGAAGCAATCTGAACAAAACTATGTGCAATGTGCTCCTCAGTATATGGAGCTTCTAACAAGCTGTGATGCCCCTGCATCAGAGCAAGGAGGTAGGCACCGGACAGATGTCGCGCTGTTTAACCTCCATTTGCAACTTCCCTGTACTTCCCCTGTTACAACAGAATATTCAGGGCCTCTTTCGAGTGAATCTCCCTGTACATATACAGTGTAGACTGAAATAATATAAGCTAGACCCCAGAAGGAAAAGGATGTTTTAGTCAATATTTCAAGTCTTTTGTAGGAACACCAAGAAGTTATTAAATGATAGTGTTACATAATGATCTATTTGCAGTAAGTTATTGATATGCTACCTGATTGAGATGAATTTTTCTATAACTTCACGCACCACGCGATTTTTCAGGTGTGTAGTTGCAGCATCATGACACATTTGATATGTGTACCTGCAGTATGGTTTGATACAATGGAATACAGTGAAAGCGTTTGAATGCTAGCGTATATAACAGAAAGCGCATGTGGCGGGATTGAACAGGCCTGCTTTTTAAGGCTAAAAGAGCAGGAGATAGCTGGAATGTCTGAGCCACACACTTCCCCCCGACATGGGAGGAAAAGTAAACAAAAGAAAGTGACAAAGACCAGTGAAATGTGCCGCACGGACAGTAAGCATGCGCTCTGCGAGAAAGGCTTTCATCAGATAGACATACGGCCAGCGCTGTACGTCAGTACATGGCGGCCCTTAAATGGAAAGAAATATGAAATTATGAAGAGCAATCAGAATGCATTATGACATTGCGTAATACTTCGACTGCTAGTGCTGATTGTTCTGGGCAGGTCCGTCGGTAATCGGAGAGCCCCTGCTTTCAGAATGACTGTTTTGTTTTTTCGAGAAATGATTTCAGATTTTTGTCTTCCTGCTTCACTGATTATTTACGATGCTGTCTTTTGTTCAGCAGAACCAAACAGCGTGTGTGCAGGTGCACAACAGAAAGGCCCTCATCATGGCTCATTCTCTTCAATCTCTCCATCTGTTGCCTTTTGCCTTTGAGGTCACTGCTCCAAGATGGAAGTGATAGACAAAAAAGAAGAAAAAAAGCAACACGGAAACACTGTTCAGCCCATATAATGCACACTGCTGTAGTTTGACTCACACCTGCCTTAGAATGCATGCAGCGTTTAGTCACCACATACGGGCGGTTTCATACACACGCACACGAACAGGAAGGAGGTGTTAGGCAGCTGTCAAGGTTTTTTATCCCCCCCCATCCCAAACACTTGGCCCACTCAGCACGTTCACAGCATACCAAAGCCAGGCTTTGAATCTGTCTCTCTCTCTCTCTCTCTCTCTCTCTCTCTCTCTCTCTCCTGATTTCAGGCACTACTACTTACCACTTTCAAAAAGAATGCTGCAAGAAAACAAATTTTTTCCATGAATAAGAAAACAGCCCAGTTCTTAAAAAACATCTGCATAATTAACTGGTTAAGATGCAAACAAAGCCATTCAGAGAGGCTTGATGTAAAATGCTCCAATCTTACAAAACATCTATATAATTCAATAATGAAGATGATAAAAACATCAATCTGAGGTGCTTGATTCTAAGAAAACTTAGCGAGTGACTTGTTCACAGTGGTGGTGATAGGAACCAGACCGTCCACCTCTAAAAGCTCCCTCACAAAAACTTACTGCATGAAATGGTTATGAATACCTCAGCCTGTTGTGTGAGACACTCTAGTTTGAAGAACGTATTTTATAACATATAACATCCATGGTGGGTGGTGTAAGGTGGGCACTGTAAGACAGTATAGTGCCACTTTTCCAGATGTACTTTCACCACCATCGACATTACTTATAAAAACAGAGGAAGTGTAGGTGCACTGGTGGTTTTAGATAGTAAATAAAATGACTGCATCCTCCCTGGTTCCTATCACCACCACTGTAAAGAAGCCTGCATCGGTCGGTATATCTACAGTTGATCATTTCACATCAAAACACCCCACATGACGTCGTTTACATCGCAACTAATTAATATGCTAATATAATTACTCAGCAAGGACATTGTTCCATGATCCCTTGGAAGGTGCAGTTGGGTGATAAGAAAAACATGGAATCTTTTCATATCAGTTATTTCTCAATTAACCAAGCAGAGGATTCTGTCAAAAATCCAACCACATCTGTGTGGAGGTTATTTTTAAGATTTAAATTTGATGAAAAGTAATTGTTGCTTACATATTTTTGGCATATTTGTGTTGAAACAAATAAAAAGACAGATGCAGACTCAAAGCTGTCAATGCAGAATGTAAATAGTAAGTAATAAATAGTAAATGAATTACAAAACTCAATCTGTACTTATACATCGCTGCTGTTGGAACTCATTTTACTTTTTAATGTAAATCAATGCAACCAGACTTTGTCAGAGTAATTTTGGGCCGTTTCACTTTGGAATTATGTTAAAAACTGAAAAACGGCAAAAGAGTCATGGTTTTGTCCCAACAGCAGGGCTATGTTATTACATGTGTGTGATGTGTAATATGGTATAATTACACAATTACACTTATTTAGTGTAGTAAAATAAAAATAATAGCTTTCGACATCTAAGTGATTAAATCTGTTGAAATAATTCTCTTAAAAATCTCTTAATCATTATACCTGCCATTATACCTGCCACAGCTGCTCCAGACACAGTAACGCCATTATGATTAGAAAAACAAGCTAATATGACAGACAGTAATAAAGCTGTTCCAAGCTAAAATATTCAATGCACAGAATAATTTGCCTTGTAATTATATTAATTAGCCTCAGTTCAGTGTGTGCTAATGCTAAAGCAGAGACTATTAGGCATTATCGCTACAGCTGTCCCCAGCCTCTCGTAATGAGGACTGTGCTATCTCTCACACACGTCACACTGCTGCAGCATTTATCGGCTGCCTAATTGTCCTGCAGCCCTGATCGCTGGTGCTCTGATAAGCTGTATTTAGACCAACAGGCTGAGAATGTCCCTCAGAGTCTGCCAAACCACAGCTTTGAGAAACACTGACCCTGGCCTAAAAGCCATGGATGACCACAGGGGCAAACAGTGCTCCTAAAACTTCCAGGTCAAAAAGCTTTGACTTCTTTCTCACAGTGCATGTAGTATCATTTACGTTTGATCAGAATCCTCTGAACATCAATAGTGAATGTAACCACTGTCAGTTGCTGCTGTACTGTCCATCTACGATCAACATCAGTGTGTATGCTCAGCAAGTCTCAAAGGTTACCTCCTTATTAACAGTGCAGCTGTAGTGGAGATTTTTACTTCACCCACAAGAAATTCATGCTTGACATTAGCCTGTCTTCTGAGGCCTGTAGGTGGAGCCATTCAGCAGCTCTTGCGTGCACTAATCTAAATGATTTTAATTAGGTTTATACTTTTGTAGCACCACTTTTGAAAACCTCCACCGCCCCATTAAGAAATTAAATTTTAAACTTTTATGTTTTTATGTCACTTACTATTAATTGTCTTTTTCCAAAGTTTTAAGAAGGACCCACTGCCATTAAAACAACAAATCAAAGATAGTTTGTGCATATTATTGATCAGTAGGAAATCATCAGGGCCTTCTAGACCTTTAAAGAAGGCCTAATGATTTCAAAATAGGTTTCTTATTTTTAGTTAATTGCTACTTAGAATGATCACAGTGGTTGAATTTAAACTGCAAGTATTGTAGCACTTTTAGAAAATGAGATTTAAAAAAAAGATTTTCCTGTGGGATGAACATGGAAACAGCCAAGCAAACGCTCCCATGGGTAAGGCCCATTATGAGCTAAAGGCCTCAGATTAAATATCATTTGAAAGTTACAGTGGAATCAACAAATCATAGTCATTGATTAATCTATGGCAGCCAAAAATATGAATTACACCATTATAGAGGTGTTTTTTCAATTTTTTTGGGATTTGTGACCTAACTAAAGGCCAACCTCTTATAGTCATGGCTCACAACTGTACTCCAGTATGTATTATATTGCCATTTAGAGCTTTGCTTAACAACTACTCAAACTTTTCATTGCTTTTTTTGATAATCCAACCTGTGATACCCCTGAGCCAAACTTGTGGTGTGTTTTTTTAATATCATTTTCGTCATTACCTCTGGATGAGGCATCATCTACAAGTGTTTATCGTCTGATACATTTCAGACATGCCTCTCGTCTCTCCTAGACACAGACAGACAAAAGTCTCTCTCCAGTGTTTGGGCAAAGCGAGGCATTCCTCCGAAATGGCTGTTTATCCCAGATCAATTAACCTCTCACTGCCTGAAGTCCATAATTACTGTTGCCCCATTATGGTTGTGTGGTGAGTGCCAAGTCAAACAAAGCACTCATCTTCTCGAGGCACAATGATGTGAGGGACTGACGTTTCAATACTCGGTGGATTAGCGCTCATGTCAGAAACACTCTCTCCTATCCCGCAGCACGTTTTCACGCTGTCGCAATGCTTAATAGCTCGGCAATTCCAAGATCTGTTTGCTTTCGTCATTTGGTTTTTTTTTTGGCTACATCCTTGTGATTACTGTAAGCAGTACAAGTGCCACAAATCTCTCTTTGTATTTGGACTTGAAGGATCAGGGAGGGGTTGGTTTGGGTGAGGCTGTGCTAGGCCTGCTTCAGCTGGCGGGTGAGATATAGTTTGGCCGTGTCTAAGTGTCTCTGTCTGGGGTGCACCTCTGAGTTTCCCTTCTAGGATAAGAGTATGGATTTCACATGTTTATGGGGAATATAATAAGCTTGGCAGGCTGTCAAACAGGTTTTTGTTTCAATATCCTATACAAAACAAACGCTGGCGTGATGCTAAGTTAAACTAATAAACCCTTTAGGTGGAAGGATAAGAAAAAATAAGCTCCACAACGGCCCATTGGAAACACTTGTTTTGAAGCCCACACAAAGCACTTGTACAGCTTGCATAACTTAAAAGTACTGTGTGGGTGATGTATGAAGAATGTCCATTAAAATGCTAAGAGCGCACATATATTATCAGCACTAACCAATTTAGTGGTACCATTGTGCAGCAAAGGCAAGACAACAATTATTATATTTTAAATAGTATGTGTTGAGATAATGCAACCGTATTGAAGTGATTTTATCGTTGCTGTTGGGACAAAACCTTGTCTCTCCGCCTTTTATGCTTTTTGTTCTTCCCATTATTTGAAAACCACCTGCCATTTACATATGTGAACATTTTATAACAAATGGGCCAACAGAACTGGTTTAATGTGTTTTTATCTAAACTTCCATTACATTACAAATGTTTTTCCTTGTCTGGGAAAGTTTTTTTTGTTCAAACAGCAATGATAAGGTTGTGGCCTCTTTCTGCAGGCATCCTAGTAGCCCATGGAAATCATTAATCAATGTAATCACTAAAATATTGTTCTATGTAACTCTGTTACACTGTTGGCTGTCTGTGTGTGAAATGCTGTGGCTGTGTTGAGCTGCTAGTGAGCAATGTGGACAGAAAGGGGAGGGATAAGAAACTCTGGCTGTAAAAACAATCCAGACCTTTCTGTAAAAATAGCCAGGCTGAAACAAAATAAAGGGCACAACCGCAGCTTTCCTGATAGAAAAAATTGTGTCAATGCCGCAATAAAAAAGTAGCATTTAAAAACAACAACATTGTTGACTGATATGCTGTCCATTGAAGACGTTGCCTTCCAATTTGGTCGTTTGTACACATTGGATTCACCATCATTGTCATGGTGCTATTGAAAAAGATTGTTGACAAATAAAACAAAAAACTCATACTGCGTAAAAGAAAATCTAAAATAAAAACCCCAAAAGTGAGCAAAATAACGAACCACGTGTAAGTGTTTTGCAGAGCATTAGTAGTAGGAGGCTTCAAAAGTCATTTTATGTAGTTTCACATTGAATGTCCAAGTGGAAATTTGGGAGAATTGAGATTAGGCTGGGTACTGTGAGCTAATGTATACACTCACACATATAAGCACATGAATGCTCATGCAAACTATAAAAGTTATATCCAAGAGAATACCTGTAGTAGTTCAAGGGTTAAACCAGCGGCTCCTACCTCAAGTGGTACAGCTCTGGTTCGCCGATTGTTACCAAGTCTTTTCAGAGGATAGAGTTTAGCTGTAGCTGAAATGATGTTAAATTATGTAGCAGTTCCATTGAGGCACCTGCATGAAACTGCAGCACTACTTCAGATAGAACAGAATTTCAAACAAAAAGCTAACATTAGCCTCCAGAGGAGCAATGATACTGGCTAACACAAGCAATGTTCTACAGAGTTAATTACTTGTTGGGTATTACTGCAGCAATTTTCATACATGAATCACGTGAAGATCAGCAGATCAGCAAGAACTGCAAAGAAGCAAAGCAGATCAGAGCAGACAAGAATGAAAAAAGGAGGATGAGGGCATATCCGAGCAGGTGGGCAGTAACTTACTTAGCTGCCATTATTTTGCAGCATGTTGACTGTCATGGTTATATGACATTTAAGAAAAAAGCTTTCACCAGTTTTCATTTTATCACTTTTATCAGTGTAGCATGTAAAAAAATAAATAAGAATGAAAAATTAATAAGATGGAAATGTGCAGGGTTTAGAAAAAAGTTATTTTCCATGTGTGCATGTGTGGCAGGAGAAATATAGTTCGGTTTTGGGTTGGGCTACCATGAAACTCTTCGTCTGCAAACAAGTCCCATTCTGGCCCTGCTCATATTACATCTACCCTGAAGATACTAAAGATAAATCAATACTAACTTTAATATCATCAATAAATTCTCGTGCTCTCCATGCACTTTCAGGTACTGTCAACATTTCCCTCCATTAAACATTTTGACGGCACATTTCAAGAGCATCTGTTGCTTCTTTCGGAGCGGGAATTACAACAAAGGCTCTGGCAGAGTGACATCAACACGATTAATCTCTTTTACAAGTTTCCGGAATGCTTTTGATGGCAAAAAGGGGGGTGGGGGGTGGGGGGGTATATATGCTGACTTCTGACTTTTGGCAAATGGATTCACTTGATTACCGTTTCATGCATGTGCCTCTGGCACGGCATCACCTTGGCATTCCATAAACAAATAAAAGATGAAGGGAATGTGGCGGCGATGGACAGAGAGGGATTTTAAGCTTTGATCTACTCTGGTACTTAAGAGGAATTGATTGAGTGGAAAAGGCAGGAAGTAGATGTGAAATAGTAATGGGCCACACGTTGGAAGCAACTTTTTACAGGTTGATGATGAGAATGTAGGTCGTGGCAAAAATGTCTGACTGTTGCAATCCATCGTAATGTTGTCAAAATAATGAGAGCTCTCCAAACTGCTTCACTGCTTCATACCATTAACTATACTGTATACCATATAGTACATATCGCTGGTTGTGAAATGAAATACACCTTGAGCGTTAAAGTTACCACTCACATCAGTAACATTAGCTGGGATGCTAACAATACTGCTTTTCATGGAGGCATCCGACTTTGCAGCATAGGTCAAAAATGACAGAATTCCGACATCCGACTTCTTAGTTAAGTGAAATGCTGCATTACTGCTGCTAGGTTGACCAAACACCAGCATGCTGGCAAAAATCCTATTCAGCCCACTGTGAAACTGTCATTTTTGTAAAAACCCCTAATTTTAAAGCCTGACGTGAATTTATTTTGTATTCATGTATAAGGTTACACTGATAGGACAGTTCAGGTTTAATTTTTTAAATCATGTAACTGAGGTAACAGCACGGTGGCAAGTCTGCCATTCCAACTTGCTTAGCTTTGCTTGACGATAAAACAGCATAAGCTCTGTAGTACTGCATTTTCACCTGGAAGCAGAACAGAGACTGCTACAAACTATTATGTTGAATGGGACTTTTCCCAGCATTCTGCAAAGCTTATCCACCCTCGCAACTTTTGCCATTAAAGAGCACATTTGTTGGCACAGCATGGACAGGTCAATTAAATGCCTCTTCGGAACATCTCTCATGAAAAACCCTGAACATTACACTACGCTAACAACCTATTGCTATAACAACCATAAAGAGTGTTTCAATAACATTTATTTTTGCATTAAACCCTGAAACTAGACTCGATCTGTTTCAGCTTGCTGTGGAAACAAACCAAAAGCCAAAGGGATAAGAGCAAAGCTGTGGCTTCTGAGATGTTATCAGGTAAGATGGTTAGCATGGCTAATGCTAGGTGTTACTTTCATCGCCTTCAGGCGACTCCTGAAGTAACAGAGTCTTCGATAGTCAGCCTCTGAAGTCACTTTTAACCTTTTAATACCTGTCTAGCGTCCACAAGCGTGTGTTTTGTGCTGTGGGATAGGATTAAAGATTAAAAGATAAAAAGGCTAGTTAGCCAAAGTTAGCAAGGAAGCTCCTCCAAATGAGATCTGCTTATTTTAGTGACAAATGCACATTCTTTCGATCGTGTGACCCCTCAGGGGAAGCTTAATGACAAAAGGATGTGGCCCAGGTTCCTTCACCTACAACCAGTACAGGTCTGTAGCTAGCAGTTTGCTGCTAATCACATTTGAATGCAACATCACTTTATTCACTCCAGGCCAGAGGCGGCTTCTTCCTGGGCCGAATCCCACAGTGGCAGTCTGGGAGGCTTGCTGCCTGCCCAGCCGAGTGCGCTGTGATGTAATGGGGAGGGGGGCATTCTGTTTTATGAGCACTGCTCTGTGATCTCTTGCCGACACCAATTAGCTGAGCAATCAGACCTCCATGCTTTTGTGTGAGTAACTGCTCGTAAACGCCACAGTTGCCTAGCGAAAGTTAGGCGCAACGACTCAACAAATACAATTACGCTGAAACCAGACCAAAGCTTAGCCGTAGACAGGGAAAGACAACCTGGAGATTTTTTTTTGTCCTGTTTTGTAGAAAAAAACGGTTGTAAAAGTGTCATTCCTGGACATGTGCGGGCAAGCAAGGCTTCTTATTCCGTGGCTTACGTTTTGCACATGGATTATCTTATAACAGCAATGGTGCATCCGTTTCTTGGGATTTCACTGGTTATGTAAACAGAATGATTCTTTTAAAAATAACACAATGCCCCACCCCCCACCGGTGTTAATCACCATACTTTTTTCCTCCAAAGTGTGTGCCCATTTAAAAAACAACGTCTTATTGTACGTTTGAGTGATGTGTCATTTTCCTCTCACCTTATTTAGTCTGGCTTCCAAAAATACTGGTAATTCATCAGGAATCAACATGAGAAAAATGATTATGTTGTAATTTTAAGTGAGAATGATCAAAAGTAGTGAGCCTTGAAACTCATCATCATTAAGCCTGCTGATGTAATACTGGGTGAAATACCAAAGTGGACCATTAACAAGCTCACTACCTCATTTGTCATGACATTTAATGATTTGAGCAAGGCCCAAAGAGACAGTATAATGCCTCATTGAGTTCAAGCTTGCTGTCATGTGCCTGCAGTTTCTTGCAAGCTCTGCAGTTGTTGCCTCTTTTCTTATGCGCCATACCATTATTCTAGCGAGAATCTGTTATGTAGTGTGTTGACGTGCAGAAAGACAGCGTCTTGGTTGTGCTAAACCACGCATGAACCTTAAGTACTTACATGCTGATGTGAAATTTGCAATGCCCATGGCCTTGACTAAACAAGCAACACTTGACGCAATGGGTCTAGACAGTTGTCCAGTCATAATGTCCAGACACGAGTCCCTTCGCTAAGTAAACATGGTTGGTATGCTGAGCCAATCATAACTTATTGTGTTTAAAAGGTAATGATGCATAATGATCAGAATATCTACATGCATTTATACTACACAGTTCTGGAAATGACCCAGGCTATAACAGGAGGATTTACAGAGGACCTCAGTGGTAATTAGTTTCAAATCAAAGGAAACTGCTCCAACTGTTCACCACATTGCGACCTCGAGTTCTCATGCCCTCTGCGTCTCTCTGCCACACTCTATTTACTCCACATAGAACCCTGTGATTTGTTACTGGATCTCTGGGAGGTATTTCACAATCTTAAAAAAAAAAAATCCCACACTTCAAGAATATTAGTTCGTATAGTAGCAGCAACTTGCACTCACTTAACCGCTTAAGCGGCCAATGTGGGAAAACAGTGGCCTATAAAATTTCCAATTAAATGCTCCAGCTGACATGTTAGCCATGGTAATATTTCAGCGCTTCTGTGTAGTTTGGGAAAATAAACAAAGTAGCTTGAGGTCAGCACAAACTGTAGATACATAGAGAACATAGAGTACATTTCCTGTTAGACTAGTAACGGCATAAAAGATGAAATACACCAGCTGTGCAAAAGTCAGAGACCACCACAAAATATAACATCAATTTATTACGTATTTATTTTGTTTATCATGGCTTTATTACAGCTTCCGTTCTTTTTGGGAGATTGCTTTCAGTTTTTTAAAGAAGTCTGTAGAAATGGTTTTTCACAACTCCAAAGTTCAGTCTTAGAAGTTGTTTGCATTTTTGCTCCTCATGATTCAAATAATGTAAAAATATTCAATGGTGTTGAGGAAAACACCAACAGCTTCTTTATTTCATTCTTTTTTTTGTACTTCCTTCCCTCAGTAACAGCTTCCTAACAGTTACATAGCCTTTCAGACCTATAGCTCAAAATTGCCTTCTCACAGTGGAAGGATGGACAGAAACACCACATTTTCAGATCTGAAGCAAAATTGGAGCTTGATTTTCTCCTCTCTCTCAAAGATGAAAGCTCTAAGAACTGTGTATACGATGGTGACAGTTGTGGTGGTACCAGATCTTGCACAGTTGATAAGAACTATCTTTTAATAATTCTTTTAACTACAGTTTTGTGAACTCCTGGTTTTTTCACTTATTTCCCTTTGATGTTTCCACTCCTTGTGCAAGTGAATTATATAATATTGCTAGAAATATCTCCTGAAAATGAATAACTTGTACTTAATCGCCATTGTGGCTGAAACTAAATGAAAAGTCTCTGACTTTAGCACAAAAGCGTACAAATCTTTTGTATTTTACTTTTGTTCAGAATTAAAGCACCTGCTGCATGCGTATAGACAAACCACAAAGATATTTGTTATATTAATAAGTGTGAAATACTTAGCTTGGTGTACTTTGGGAATACAACAGCACGTTATCTGGGACTTGCTTGCAAAAACCTGCCCTAGAAACTAATGAAACTCAAAATCTTTTTACAGAGAGAAAGCCTTTGAAGCTAAGCATTACTCTTCAAATACTGAGTTGATGAAATTGTAGCAGGACTTTGGGGCTTTTAATAATATTCCTAGATGAAATGTTCAGACAAAACGTGCTGATCTAGGATAGGTTTCAGCTTGTAAAATACAGAGTCATAAGACGATACAGAGACAGATTTGCTAAATATGGGCCCTGCTGCTTAAACCAAGAACAACCGATTACCTGCCAACCTTTGGTGGACATTGTCCAGTCTGAAACAGAACCTTTATTTCTTCTACGCTCAACACAGACTTTGAGGTAACATCACAAATGTTCAATAGAAAATGGTAGCATCTGGAATCCCAGCTGTAATGTCCTCTTAACTACTCCCTGAGCTTGTTAAGGCCAGAGTAAGCCCAAAGCGACAGAGCAGCTCAAGCCAAACCACAGAAGCTGAGCATCTCCAGCTCCACAGTGAGATAAAGACATCCCTTAAAGCCCTGGACAGTAGATGCTGCAGAACTTGGCATGAATGGATATGCTTCCCCTGGGGTCATAAATCAGTATGGACCTCAAGGAACGGGGCTTTGGGAGAGGAGGGGCGGGGGGGAGACCACAATATGTGCTCTTCCCTTTCCCGGCCTGCATTCCTGCTGTTCTCAAGCCCGGTGTAAATCAGGCCTGTGACAGGCAGGCCTGCAGATGTGTGGCCCATCAGTTCCATTGCTGTACTTCCAGGCTGCAGCAGCAGGTCCAGGACCCTGCTCTCAAATGATCCGTAAATAGGAATCTCCCTCAGTTTCACTTACGCCATAACCCATGCAATATAGGGCTGGCGTGGGAGCCGGTGGACGTGGCCGAAGACGAAGGGCTGACTCTTCTCCACTGCAGGTGTCATAAATCCGTGACACCTCCAGCCTCATTCTCTCCTGCTGCAGGAGATTTACAGTCCTTGAAGGGCAGTAAGAAGCCTCATTGACGCTGCTTTATTGGAACGTGACCTCCACAGCTGGGGAGGGCTTCTTTGGTGAGGTTTACTAGGCGTGAAGTTGACTTGGGTGATTGCATGAGTTGATTTGGTGCAGAGGGCCTTCTATGCTTCACTGGTGTGTTGGATTGAAGTATGGATCCCTTCTCCATTTTAGGATATTGGGAGCTAGTAGGAATTCAGAGGTTGAATGGAGCCTGTTTGCTTTTATTGGCAGAGTTTGCTAGAGATAATTCAATTATGAAGCATACTGGACAAGTAAAAGGTGGAAAATTGAAAGATATTACAGTCTTGGGTGCTACAAGGTTATATTTTTGGGTTAGTGTGTTAACTTCTGGCCTGCGCTGGGGCGCTGAGCTGTGCTGAACAAAGTAGGTTTGGATTCAAACTTCTTAACCTGAATAAGTTAGCAAATCCACGGTATATTTTTCATCCTTGGACTCATAATTTCATGAAGTTAAATGGAGTGATTTATAAGAAAAAGTAACATGTTCTGAACGCATTTTATATAAACAGAATAGTAGAATAGAAGAATATCTAGAATATCTTGATTAGGCACATGGGAAACTTGTACTGTTGGAAGTTTTACATAATTCACACTGTTCCTCACTTTTACTGGTTGAGCATTTTCTTCGTGTAATTCTTTCAAAAGTTCCAAAATTCTTACATTTTTACTCTCATACTTCAGTCCACTGCTGCTCCCACAATCAGGGGGACTGCCACTTCTTTCATGAACTCAACAAAAGTGGGACGCTTGGGGACCTTCATAAAAGCTAAATCTGTTTAGCTTATATATCTACATAAGCTTATCACAACCTGCCCACTACTAGTACAACTTCTTCTTCTGGTCAGTTTCATCACCCCTTTTAAAGAGCTTTGCAACACTGAGATAGCTTGATCAGTCTGCTCAGTCTTTAGCAGGAATTTCAGCACAAAAATCTACTTGCTGGGTTTCTCTTTAGGGTCTAATGACGTGTTTGCTACATAATGTTCACTGACTTTTAAATATTTAATAAACAAGCACTGGTTGTGTTTCTTTTATCGATTACATGGTTATTTTAAATTTAAATATTAAGTAACAACTAGCAGTGAGGTTGCAGATTGCAACCAAATGAATACCCCTTCCCTCCCTTTCCAAGCGCACAGTAGAACCTACATTGGCCATCAGGTTTTCTGCCATCATCTGTCTCAGTTTCATTTTGCCTCTTTGTGTTTTTGCTTCTTTAAATCGTCCACCCTGCACCTTTAATTTAATATTCAAAAAGCACTATCCAAAATGTATTAAAGCAAATGCATTCTGAATATCTGCCATATTCCAGATATGTATTCTGTTACATCCCAAACCTGGCCATAAAAAATATATCTAAGCTTCAACAAACTACCAAGTGGTGAGGATTAACAAGTCATAACATCGCCCTGCACAGTATAGAAAGTGATGAAAGTTATTCTTCAGCCCCAAACAAAGCCTAGTCCAGAACTTAGGAGCACCAGAAACTCAATTTTTAAAGTCAATGACTAATAAGCCTGTTCTGCAAGGTTCTAAATCCCATGCGTCTTCACCAATCACACATTAGCCTCAGGAACAGGGAACGGAGATGTGACACCATGTTTTCCTTGAGGGTCTACAGTTCGATCACTGGGCTAACACTGATTAAACCCTTAGCCTGGCTGGAGATGTTTTTCTGAGGATCAGCATGAAGGGGCCATAATGGGCAGCGTTCCAGCGGTCCCCCGCTGGTCTGCCACACGCTCCGTCTGAAGCCTAGCCCACAGCGGACAGGGAGCGCACAGGAAGTGGCTGAGCTGTAAATTACTAACTCCAGGTGACCATCCATCCTCACTGTGGCGTGTTTATTGTACCTTTTTGCCAAGCTTGTCTCAAGGATGTCATATATAACAGAGCAAATCCCTCTTTCTGATATGAATCTTCCATGTGACAGATGGGGGCAAGGCATGTTTCCTCTGATGTCTGGAAGGATATGTGAGTAATGCTAATTTATGACAATAATAAAAAAGGCTAATTGGTAGATGAAAGTGTGGAAAGTGAATCGTAGTGAAAGAAAAAGTGCTTACAGCAATGAGAATCCATGAATCCAGATATTTTTCCCCTTTTTGTCACAAACCTTTCACAACATCCCCAAACACCCTTGTAGCTAGGGGGCTTTCAGCAACAGGGCTGGCCAGGAAGAGGGTGAGTACTTCCTGCTAGAGGCCAAAAGTGTGTTGTGCCTGGAAACAGGCTGATGTCAACTACTTCCTGAGCAAATGAGCTCACATGATTCGGTCCTGATAGGCTGTGTGGTTACCCCTGGTCACACCTACTTGTTATCACTTTAAATGTGGCAGGCTTCATCGAGAATTGGGCAGGATACTCTGAAAAAGCAGTGATGGCTGAATATTGAATATACTGTTAGAAATTTCACAAGGGTGTAAACAAAAATCAGCCTTCACATAGAGGTACGTTTTTTCTTTCAGTTTTTGAACAAATGTTGACATTTATGACTTAAGCTGAAGGCCTTGCACTAATAGTCACTGACTGATAGTGACTAATATTTCTTAATTAGACAAAAGTCTAATTAATAATACCTCTTACAAACTTTAAAATATCTATTTCAAACTTTAAATGTCTGTGTTTCATCTAAAATGGCCAAAAATGTCCATATGCCCCAGCATTAGCTTAGCATATAACATTAGAAATCCTATTGGTGTGACTTTTGAGCCAAATTGAAGGGTCGGCTGTATGGTTTGCAACTAGGCTACTGAGAAGACTGTTCAGTTCCATCATCCATCAAAAGAGCTCAGTAACACTGAGATTAATAACTGATCATCACATTGATTTATCGGTCTACTCAGGCTTTAGCAGAGCTCAGTAACACTGAGATTAATAACTGATCACATTGATTTATCAGTCTACTCAGGCTTTAGCAGAGCTCAGTAACACTGAGCTTAATAACTGGTCATCACATTGATTTATCAGTCTACTCAGGATTTAGCAGAGCTCAGTAACACTGAGATTAATAACTGATCACATTGATTTATCAGTCTACTCAGGCTTTAGCAGAGCTCAGTAACACTGAGCTTAATAACTGGTCATCACATTGATTTATCAGTCTACTCAGGTTTTAGCAGAGCTCAGTAACACTGAGATTAATAACTGATCACATTGATTTATCAGTCTACTCAGGTTTTAGCAGAGCTCAGTAACACTGAGATTAATAACTGATCACATTGATTTATCAGTCTACTCAGGCTTTAGCAGAGCTCAGTAACACTGAGATTAATAACTGGTCATCACATTGATTTATCAGTCTACTCAGGCTTTAACAGAGCTCAGTAACACTGAGATTAATAACCGATCATTATATTGATTTATCAGTCTACTCAGGCTTTAGCAGAGCTCAGTAACACTGAGATTAATAACTGATCATTATATTGATTTATCAGTCTACTCAGGCTTTAGCAGAGCTCAGTAACACTGAGATTAATAACTGATCATCACATTGATTTATCAGTCTACTCAGGCTTTAGGACCAAGTTCAATGTTTGCATAGAAGCTGTTTCTTGAGCCCCTCTTTAGAGTTCATTTGATGGGAGTATTTGCTACATGCCATGACTGATTTTAAAAAAAGTTAATAAACAAGCATATATAGACTTTTTTTTTCTATATATAGATTGTAGTTAAGAAATCTAAAAAATCTTGTTTAAGTATTCCAAAGACATTCTAGCTTTTCCAAATGTAATGTGATGCAGGTCCTTCATTTTTGTATTCTGAAAATCAAATACTACTCCAGATTTATCTGAATGCAGTAGATTTTTAAATAATTGTACATTTGTGGGTGTTTTTATACTTTCTGGTGAATATATGCCTATGCTGTATTAGCAGTGACACACTAAACAATCTAAGTCAGTAAATATACCAGCCTGCTCGTAAATGTAATCAAGACAAAATCTTCTTTAAGAGCTAGCTGCGCTTTGAAAAGCGTTTACTGCCTTTTTTGGTATAATTTCCTTTCACATAGCACTTGTATATGACCTGTTAACTTTATGAGTTTGATTTATAATGTGTTTCTCTGAGGGGAAGAAATGGGAGTCCCTGGAACTGCGGTTTTATTGATTGTTTGTCTTATGGTTCAAACTCAGACATTGAGGTCACACCCTGGAAGCAGCTGAGGAGTCTTAAATCTGACAAGAAACTGTTCTGATTTCTGAAGACATAGTGCGTAGTGGCATAGGAAGCAGAATAATGATGAAATGGTAACCTATACTAACCTACTGTAAGCTACTGTGCGTTACATCATAAGTTGATGTAGCCTTGCAGGTTTCATCATGGGCTGGTAAAGAGCTCATTCCGGTTTCCATCCGCGTGTGTGAAGGGCCGATAGCATATCTGAGGACAGCTATCCTGAGGAAATGGAACTCAGCGTCTGCATAAATAAACCAACGTACATTATATGTAATGCCAAGTCCTCTGGAATGAGGATCACTGATTGTCAGACCACCTTCCTCACTGGCGGTGAACTAACACGCTAGAACAAACAGTAAAAGGCATGGAAGCCATCTCAGATCTTCTAACACATACACTACAGTTAAGAAGCTTGGAATTACTGTTATAAACCTTTTTTTGCAGATATATACAATTTATATAAAATTATTCTAGCTGTGATGCTAGTATGCCAGTACTAAGCAGCTTCATAAGTTTCAAATAGTTTATACTAAGCTCTAAAAAAAGAATTGTTTTAGATGTGTCCCGAATGTTGAATGGACTCCATAACTGATGAAGCTTTTTAGAAAGTAAAGGAGTCTTAAATGGAGTGTATGAAGTTATTTTAACTCTTAGGAATCATACAGTTTCATACTATTATTCAGTAACTACACTGACTTCAATGCAAACAAATGGAGCTATTCTTAGGTTATAGTTTCTTCTATACGTTCTGCTTTACCAGCAGCCATGCAACTTTTGGTTTAAAACTTGCGTTAGCAGAAAAAGAGCGTTCAAAACCAAGAAAATGAATCAGAGTTAGAACAACATGTAATAGCCACATATTCACAACACTGAAAAATGAGCGTTTCAGTATTTAAAAGCATTTCATACTGAATACCATGAGCAAAAGGAATGATTCCAGCTAATAAATCACAAACAGCATCTCCACAGTAGCCCAGCTTGTGACCTGATGTGGCTGGTCTTCACTAGAGTCTACACACCTACACACACACACACACACTCACACACACACACACACCCACACAGACATACACCATAAATGTCCCTGCATTTCCCACCACGCCAAGCTGGAGAAATGGATGAATCCCCTGCTCCTGCTTTACACTCTACAGCAGATGGAGGCAGTGATATTTAGAGGTCTGCTGGGGATCTTGCTCTCTCTCCCTCTCTCCTTGTGGAGCTCTTCTCAAGCTGTCCTGCTGTTCTTCATTTCCAAATCAAATCCAGCAAGTGGCTCTAGACTCGAGCAGAGGAATTAGTCAGTGGTGCAGCTCAGGGGACGTAGAAGCAGAAGGAAGGATTAAGAAGAAGGGGATAAATTAGGTTGAAGTTGTAGTGCAGCTGGGAGAGATGGAAAGATGGTTGGGGAAAAGAGTAAAGGACAAAAGAGAAAGGGTTTTTGGAGTGTTGAAGAGGGTCGAGACCTTCATGGAGTCCTTCAGAGAAATGATTAATGAAATATTATCACATTGAGAAAAAAATGGTATATGAGTAGTTCCACCGGCACTGGCTGTGTGTTTTTGCTCTGGAAACAGCATTTAGTGAGAAATTACTGTGAACTCATTACAAGCTTGTGGCGTATAGTACAGTCCAAAAGACAGAAGGGAAGATGTAGCTTAAAGAATGACACCAATGGTGTCATTTACTGAATTTCTTGCCAAAGAAGGTATTCATTTTTAGGAGATTTTTCTAAAGAGGTTACATTTAATCTCTGTTATAACCATCTCTGGAAAAAGTGAAAGAACAGGAGTTTCTAAAACTGGATACAGAGAAAATGAGACTCCAAGACCTGGTAGACCACCAAATCTGTCACCATCAGATAAATAGTATTTAAACCTTTCATCTTTGAGGGAGAGGAGAAAATCAAGCTCCACTCTTGCTTCAGATCTGAAAACATCTACAGGTGTTTCTATCCGTCCTTCCATTGTGAGAAGACAGCTAAACACTAAGAGTCTGAAAGGATGCGTAGCTGTCATGAAGCTTTGACTGAAGAAAAATGTACAAATCAAAAGAAATGTCAAACAAAGCAACTTCTGGTGTTCTCAGAACAGTGGACTGGCCACCTCCTCAACATCACTGAATGTGATTGGTATTATTTTATTGGTATTCCTCCCAGTTCCTCTGTTCTATTCTGCCTCTTGTTATCAAGAAGGATTTGGCCTTCAAGCTTTAAACTGAAGCTGCCCAGAACTTCAGCTCAAGTTCTCAGAGTTCTCTCGCCTCCTACATACAGTCACTTCTTATACCACATTAGGTTAAATGGGATTTTTTTCAATGTCGGAAAAGCTTGTTCAGCCTGGTAATAGCTGCTATGAAAGAATGCATTTGTGGGCAGATCATGGCTAGATCAATTATTCCAGCATTATCCCTGCAGCGCTAGCTTGAGTCATTTTATTACTATAACATTTACCACTGCTGTCATAAAGTAATGGATGATCTTCAAATAACAGGAAAAGGAGCTGCTTCATAACTCTGTCCAAAATTCTCTCATTATTTTTAAATCTGTTTCAAAAGCTTAATGTGTATTGACTGGGCAAGTAAAGAAACAAATAATATTCCAAAACAGTTTAAAACTTCATACAATTCATACTTTTTAAAGATTCATACAATGTTTTAAAACTACAGAGAGTTCACACTGATCAAACTGCCTTTTAAATATTCTGAAAATCTCATTGAGTGTGTTTACATGTGCATAATAATCCGATAACTGTGTAAAATCCGATTTTTTTCAGTAATCCAATCAGCGTATTTACATGCACTTGAGCTAAGAGGAAAGTCTGGGTCTACATGATGCAAGCAGTAATCGGATATCTGCTTTCCAACCAGCCAATAAACTCACATGAGAAGACGTGATGTAAATGTAACATGAATTCAAACCCCCTGCTACAGCTGTTTTTTTTACACATCGAGACACTTAACCTAAAAATATGAACATATGACATCTAGAAGGTGAAAATTCTTTATTTCGTGAGGCATAGTTGGTTCCAGCGTTGCTCCAAAAGTGTTTTGTTGCTGTCTTGCAGGTCCTGTCTTAAACGCTGCTTGCTTATTTCAGGTACTGCAGTCTGTTTTTTGTGCATGTGCAGACTGAGAAATTTGAAAGAAATCAGAGTAAGAGTACATGTGCGCTAGGCCTTACTCCAATCTAAGAATTCAGAGTTTGCTGTTTACATGGCCATTAACTGCAGAAATCTGATTATGATCGGATTATTAAGTGCATGTGAGGGCACTTGTTGAACGAATGTGAATTGGCCTTCAACAACTGAACAACCCATGACGAAATCTTTGTGTGGACAAAGGAAATTTGGATGTAGTTCGTGAACATGGACATCACTGTCTTTTAATCATCTCTCTTCTGCAGGCAGTAAAACTGGCAACAGGTTGTGTCAGGGGTGCTCACAGTGCATACTGCTAGTGCTAATCTTTCACCATTGACTTGGAGGATGGCCGCTGTGCATTTTTCTGCTTAGAACAATAAATAACATGGAATTTTACAGACTGCAACATCCCTGTCACAGAAAGGCATTTACAGCCAATGTGAACTGGCAGGCATCCATTTATTACTTCAAACAGAGGCAGCTAAAAGCATACAAAATTAACACCAGAGCAGGAATGACCCCACTGTTTCTTCAGAAATGTCTTTCTTTTCTCCTTTAACTACAGAAACTGCAGGCTTATTACTCAGCTATTGATTTTAAGACTTGTTATTAAATAACAATTAGTTATTACCATAAGGGAATAAAGTGTAAATGGCACTTTTTCTATTCATATACTGATAACCTCTTGAATATTGGCTGATATGAAAATCAATCTGATACTGTTTCCGTTAAACCTGTAAAGAGGTTTAAACTAGAGAGATCTGATTAGATCTGATTCATTTTGATATTTCGAGTATCTGCAGGAGCTCATGAATGTATATCTGGTTAACCTTGGCAAAAAAAAGTACTTCAGCAAAAAGTCAAAACTGATGTCAGGCTAGAGCTGGAGGCTCATTCTTGTTCTAGCTCTGGTGTTAAGAGGCTAACGTTATTTGTACGTATCATCTCCCTTGCCATTGCCTAGCCTGAGGGATGTGTCTGTCTACCACACAGGAAGCAAGTCAACCCATCAGTCATGAAATTGTGGATTGCAAATACATTCTTTTCGTATTTAGCCTTTTAACTGTCACCTCGTTTTTGTGTGAAACAGCATACTCCAGTAAAAGGAGCACTGTTCACACATACTTTGGCCTACAGTCATGATCTTAGTCTCATTTGAAAGGACAACAATCATCATTACTGACAGAGTAACAGAGGTTAGACTGGAGTTTATTTCCACCTGACTCATACATCTCTAAACTGATCTCTGACTCTTGCTGTGTTATCAAGACCACATGTTTTGGATTATGATGGCTCTGTGCAGCGGCAAGGCTTTCAAGGTAAGGACCCACAGACTGGCTAGCGTTTACTCATTCCATGCTTATGTTATCATTGCTGCTGTGATCAACGGATCATAAAATGGTTTACAGGAATTGAATTCTTTCATTTCAAGCTTTCTAACAATATACTGCATCACCGTATTGCTGAACGATTTATTGCATAAATCTGGTGTATAAAAAGGGAAGTGAGGCTTTGAAGTAAGTGTGTCTGTACCAGTACAGTGAGGCTAGTCTCGTAAACGTGGCATTTACCCATATTTACCTGTGAAACAAGTTTACTTTTGTCTATTTACAGTGGCATTCAATGAAAGCATTCTCACGTCAATATGCTTTTTAAAATCTGAACTCTATATTTGCTACATACTATTTATTTGCTATTGTTACGTTCCTGTGTTGCACGTTTGTTTTCTTTTTTTTCCCCCTTTCTCAACCAGATTAGGTGCAGCTGTGCGCATGACGGATAATTGCGGACCCTGGATGCGTGGTTCTGCTTCTTTCTCCTCTCCACCAATCGGAGTGGCTGATTCCTGCTGTGGGACGGGCCTTGGTGGATAAAAGGATCACCTGTGGCCGGTTATGGAGAGAGCGTTCAGCACATCTGAGACACCTAGTGAAAGTCCGCCGTTGTCCAATTGTGAAGATGTAGTCAGTACCATGTCTCTCTTGTGTTCCATCTCTTTCTCTCTCTCTTTGCTTCTTTTTCCCCTTTCCAGCGCGAAGTGTGGGCAGGCAAGATGGGCGCGCCTATACATTTGCATTCATTATAGTCGCTGGGCTGTCTAGACACACTAGGTAAGGGGCGAGTCCCACCCGCTGTATTTTGGGACAGGAGTAGAATTATGGTTAGGTAGGTTAGATTTGTTCTTTTTTGTTCATTTCTTTGGCACCATCCACCGTCCACCTTTGTGGCTGGTTGGACTTTATTAGTTATTGTTTTGCATATTGAATGTTTTGTTATTCTTCGTTTTTTTTTTATTTATATTTAGTTTGTTTTAGTTTACCTGTTCTCATAAGTGATGCTCCTGTTATGTGCAGTTACCAGTGGGAAGCAAAGTAAAAGTTTTGATGCAAACATCACTATTGTGTGCTGGTGCCCTTCCCTCCATTCCTGCTTTACATGCCATGCCATGTTATTCCGTTACTCCTCCTCTCCTCCCTCTAGCTACATCTGAGGGGAACGTTTCAGCTATAAACGAAGAAATTGAACATTCAATATAAGCAACACTAGGCGTTCAAGAAAGAAGAGCTGCAAGACTCCATTCAGTAACTTATATCCAGGCGCATCTTCAGCGCTTACAAACATTTAAGTGGTCAGCGCTGAATGACCGCTGCTTGTAATTCTACACTGAAAGCAGCTCAACTTTTTTCGCAGTGTCGCAAGTCATGATCATCCCGCTCACTGTCCCTCAATCCCTCGTGCATTTTTTTCAGCTACTCCCTGATGAAAAAAAGTGAGCCAAACCTTAGATAATGAATTTGCATGCAGGGGACACAACCCATAAGTTGCATGCGGCTGCAGTTATCATAAAACCTTTGCTTTGCTCAATGCTATGTACCGCTACAAACAATTTTGTGCTGTTTCAGGCTAGACTTGTTAGAGAATCTTGCATTTGTTCTTTCTTTCCTCCCACAATTGATCCAGCTTTTTCTTCTGGTACCAACTCATTACCATTTCTGCCATCTCTATACTCAGCCCAAGGTTACTGGGGCTGCTGCAACACTGCAACCCTGCCTTTCTCATGCTCAGAGGACAAATTTAGCCTGACAAGTTGGGAGGTTATAGAGTATATACTGATATTTAATGTACATAACATTTTCTGCTAATACGTCTGATGCTGATCCCCAGAGATACTGATAGGTCACCTCCACTAGCATCACATAAAGGCTTTAGAGCTCATATTCTAACAAAATCTAATGCTTTATACTAGTTGTCACCAACCCTGTGCCTGGAGATCTACCAGCCTGGGACCAGTGTGTCAGGGACTTGAGTTGGAGGTAAAATTAACAGAAAAAAAGTAGATATTTAGAGTTTGCTTTTTGAATTAACACAGCAACATGATTGGTGTGGGTAAATTAAAAATAATATCAATAATATAAGCTTTCGACAACTGCTCCACCACTCCTACATAAATCATTTCAAAAAGTGTGTTGGACACCAGCACCTTTAAATTGGCACTGGCGCTCATGCCACATGTACCAGTCAGCAAGCCAGAGAGGGCTCAACCCTCGAAGAGCGGGTTGAAAAGCAGGCTAAAGTGATTAAGGCCCTGGTGTGACACTGATCTGGAGATGTGAGTATACATGTGCATGAGCATATGTGTGCATGCGTGTGTCTATGTTGTCTCTGGCACTGGTGGGTGGCAGCGCAGCAGGAGACTCAGTGAGGGGTCCTTAGTGTTGAGCAAAGTGATGAAACGTGGTCTGTGTGTGTGTGTGTGTGTGTGTGTGTGTGTGTGTGTGTGTGTGTGTGTGTGTGTGTGGTAGAGTGTCTGTATAATGTAATTTGTGCATGTGCATCGGTTCATTTGACCGTCACAATCGTTTCCCAATCTCCATTCTGCATGAGTTATGCACACAAATGCACACGCTCACAGGGTGGTCCTGTCACTAGCCATAGGGCTATTAATAACACACACCCTCAGAGAGGAATTCTACTAGATACATATTGCTACTGTCATTTTGAAACTCGGTTTTTACCATACTGCGGTACTGTGGAAAAGACCCCTCATTTTCTTATTGTTCAGTCAAAACGGTCATTAAGTACACACGTTTTTCTTTTTTCAGCAACAGGAAAAAAACAGAAGACATATATTCATTCGAACCCATTTCCCAGATGCTACAACTAGATATAATATCAAAATTGTTTGTTTTTAGCGTGTCCACGCTTTGCTTTTATTATAGCTTCCATTCGTTTTAGGAGATTTCAGTTTTTCCATCTGCAAGGATTTTTTTTTGCGTTTTCTGCTTCTTACAAATCATCATTTTTCAAATCATCACTCCATAAACCCTCCAGTTTCAGTGCTTTAGGGCAAATCTTTTTTGTCTTGACAGCTTCGCATCCTTTCAGAGTCATAGTGTTAAGGTGTCTTCTCACAGTGCAGTGGAAGGACGGACAGAAACACCTGTCAGATCTGAAGCCAGAGTGGAGCTTGATTTTCTCCTCTTTCCCAAAGATAAACACTAAGTTCTGTTTATCTGATGGTAGGAGTGTTGGTGGTATATCAGATATGGCACGGTTGTTAGGAATCCCTTTTTCTTTGCATCTTTTAATAATTTTTGTAACTTTTTCCCCATTATTTTCCTGTGACTTTCTCCATCCTTATATAAGTAAATACATCTAATCTTAGAAATATATTATTTAGCCCTTTAAGATGCACAAGGGGAAGAAATTTACAGGGCAGCTGAGGTGAGTTTGTGTCATTTTTTTGTGTAACAAGAGTAACTTGTTCATTTTATTGAATTGTTCATGATTGGAACTGCTGGAAGAATTAAAGTGGCAGTAGGATGAATAAAAGCATGAAGAGGACAAATTAAATGCTGATAGATTTGACATTATCCTTAACGTTGGGAGCCTCTGTGTAATTTTCTATTAAACACGTCTTCTGTTTTTCTTCTGACACTGAAAAAGTAGCACAGTACTGTTATTTATTACAGTCTGACAGCCTTTTACACACTTCATGACGACTGTTCCAACAGAAATGATCCACAAGAGTTAAATCTTGTTCCATTAACCAACATTAAAATTCAGGCTTTTTCCCTTCTACTGTAAAGTTACCATTTCAGGGACACAAGGTTTTACAAAAGCATTCAAGGACAGAAGTGTGGTCTTTCACTGACAAACTCACAAACTTACTGACCACAAACCACAAATTCTCTGTTTATGTTTTTTCGGCTGTTGCTGTTGTGATTGTCATGTGAACCCACTGGAAATGCGTTAGCTAACACCGCTTATACAGCTGAAAGTGTCCAAACTGACAAACACAACAATTTTACTTGTATTCAGGCAACATTTCAAGCCATCAGCCTCAAAAAGAAAAGCACTCAGAAGATTTCAGTTCTTTTGCCTGCCTGTCCACCCTGTTTATGACAGGCTGTCATCTCCATAATCTATTTAAACTGGCTCCATGGCCACTCAAAAGCGCCCCAACTCCCACTTTCAGTACCCACACATATACATGCTTAGGCCTCTATTGTGCTGATACCATCTTAACGGAATAGTTCTGTAAAAAATCTAACTTAACCGTCTGTAGCTGATCACCCAAGACATGTTTGGTGTCTGAAGCTTGATTTTTTTGGTTTTGCACTGGAGTTATGAGGCTATTGTAGCTAACAAGTAATGAAAGCTTACTCTGCATTAGTCTCTCATGGCCAGATGTGATTTTGTAATAAGAAAGCATGTCTGCAGACAACTTAGATTTTTCATGCTGGATTGCGACAAAATCCACCACAAACAAAAAATGGCTATTGTTGCCTGACAGAATAGTTTTTCCTTTATTTGTTTACCACATCTTACATGTTAACTCATGTTCCGTCATGTTTTTACTTATTTCACCTGCATGTATTGTACTTGCTCATGGTATCCATGGGGTACCGACTGGCTTGTTGTCTGTCGAACTATGTAGCGCACCATCTCGTTTTTCTTGAGCTCCACTTTCCATGAGATGTTGGAGTGATTTAGAATTTTCACACTTTTTGTTTGTTCCACCTTAATAAGCCTGCATTCCCGCCCATATTTAGCCGTGAATGTGTCACGGTTATCCCCAGATGTTCTCATTACGAGATCATACCTGGCCCTGTGACACTAATACTGCCTCAGTGCATTGTGCCAACTGCATGTCTAAATCCTCACAATTGCTTTGAGTTATATTAGGTTATTAAGTAACCTCAAACAGACTTGCCTGTGTGGTTTTAACACAATATGATATACTGTTATCTTGAAAAATGGACAAATATAGCTAAGAGGATTAGCAGCCATCTGAAGTCTTTAATTTGTAAAGTAGCTCCAAAGCAAAACTAAAGAAGACCCCGGGCTAATCGGCTATGGTTATGGTTATGGTTTTGGCCAATCTCTTCCTTTAAATTCTTGTAAACTCTTAAGACCGCCGTCGTGTTTGTCTGTTGACAATAGACATGTTTAATTCTAATGTTCCCACTGTGCATTAGAGGTGTGTGAAAAGTGTGGCAATATCACCAGCTGAAGGAAGTCACACAAACACTCTAAGACACCAGATGAGACACAGACATTCAGGCCCAACGAATGCGCCAAGGCCCTGATCATGAGCATTGGCCAAAATGAGCGAATTGAAAACATAAATATTAGGAGGGAAGCAGACGCGAGGCCAAAGCAAGCACATCCCTCCACGAGAACACGGACCACCTCGCCCGACCGCACTCAGAAAAGCAGGATATATTATGTTTGCTCTGAACTCCCTTAAAGACGCAGCGAAGCCTTTCGGCTCGTAAGTCATGTCTGCGTTGAATTATGAGCTCAGCAAAACAAAATCCCAAAAACATGCAGCTTTTTTTGCCCAGAGGACTCCCAATTCCACCTGGGTTTGGATTTGGAAATCCCAAAATGCATCTCTTTCGCGTTTTTCTTTTTTCTCTGATAATTTCCTTGTGTATTCTGTGAACCACAAGGGCAATGGTAAATAGCTCCTTCAAAGCCAATACAATACAGTACTAAATCAGAGGCTTGGGATAGGGGCCAATTTTAGGCCATAGGTATTTTACAAATTGTATGAGGTATGGTTTTTATGCAGGGTAATGAAATAACAAAGAGCAAGACGCCCAGCCATGCAAGTATTAGACCCATGTCATGAAAAAAAAGGAATGTCTCCTCCTCTTCTAAAATAAAGAGGTTGATGTAGTATGTAAACATTGTTATAGTTTCAAAATGTACTGTTCATTGCCCAGTCCGTACAGTCTGTATATGGAAACTAAGCTTCAAAAACAGTCTGATTTGAATTCACTGTTTACATATATACACAGTTACATACATACACCCATTTAGGCTACTGCATTTTAGCCTCAGTGTTTCAGTGTTTCAGCCCAGATTGATTTTTAAATGAGGCACAATATAGGACCACCAATCAGACTGGAGCTTTATATATTCCTTGTATCTCCATTGTATCTGTCATTTTTCAGTTTTTGACATAATTTGAAAATGCTTGTTGCCCTTTACCTTGTACATCAATTTCATGACAAATGAATGGCCCAAAATGACATGGAAAAAACTCTGGTTCCATTGACTTACATTAAAAATAAAGTAGTTTTTTTGTAAAAAATGTGTAAAGTTACCATTTTGGGGATATATATATATATCACCAAAATGGTAACTTGACACATTTTTTACACATACACAAAATGGTAACTTTACACATTTTACTGTGCGAAAGTTTTAGGCATCTAAGCAATTTTTTTTACAATTTACCTCCGCAGTATATCACAATGTAACATATATATCACAATATAATATAATAATTATCACAATATACATTAGAATAAAGTCATATTCATAATTCAAATAAACATAAAAACAATAAAAAGTAACTAGAATTTCTTGGGTCCATATTTTTCCTTGACACCTTCACAGCCGCCACAGAGACTCGTTAATATCATGAGTTACATCATGAGCACAATTTACTGAGCACTGATTGGTCAAACCAGGAGCTGCTTTATAACTACATATAATACTGGGCTTCCTCGAGGAGAGGCTTGGAAATGGGTAAACAAATACACACCCACACACACACATTATTATTAATTAATATTCTATAAATTTTGCTTATTCAAACATTAACACTTTTCTCAGCAAATAAACACAAACTACACAAACAAACAGATTTTGAAAATGTGTCTTGGGTGGCTAAGACTTTCACACAGTACTCTATATAGGTCTTAATGGCACAGCAGTCAAAACAGCCTGTTTTACTATGCTGTACAAAGTGTCAGGGTGGTAGCACGTTGATTAAGGCAACCATAGGCAAGAACAATGCACTGCCAGTTTGTGTCTGGAGGGTGACATCAAGATCTAATTATCCATAAACCAAAAATCTGAAATGTAAACTCTATTTTTCAAGGAACCTACTGATGACTTAACAGTGAGAGCACAAGATATACGTTCTGGAGTTGTCCCAAGTACAGCTGGGATGCTGTTGCAAAAAAAGTAATATTCAAATTTCAATGGGAGTATAAAAAGTGCAGAACGACTGGTTGGCATTCCGACCCTAACCTCTCTTTTAACATGATAGTCATTGAGTTAATAGTCTGTAGCACAGCATAGCGTCCCTCAGCCTCGTCGTTTCGAGAGAATTCACAAACGTGTTCCACTTTTGCATTTTTGTGCGTCAGCGGTCTCTCAATATAAAACCCAGCATGTATTGCGCAAACACTTCAAACACCTGTTGGGGACCCTTTTAAGACCAATAAAGAAATGCAGTAATGTTAGAGGCTAACAAATACAGGCATGATATTCTGCATCTTAGCAGTAACTTTAGCTATCTGCCTTCGTTCTAGATTAGCCACCTAGCTGGAAAATAAACTAAGACAACTTTTAGACAGCTCAGTATCCGCCCTAAAGTGCTTATAGCTTTTCCCACCTCCAAGACTCATTATCTGAAGGGGGGTTTTCTAGTTTTTCAACTGGAAAATCCCAGCCAGGACTATTGTAGCACCTCTATAATAGGCAAGTGAGCATGTTTACAACAGATGTAGTGATGGTTAAATTGCTCATTTTGGAGCTTTGCTGTTAGAAAAGGCGGCTCACACTGTAGATGACTTGTATATTTATGTCTCAGCTCCGAGCAATAGCTATCTCAGCTTATTCAAACTCTCAAAACCTTATAGACTTGAGTCTTATTTTTTCTCTTTTGGCCTGGTAATGTGCTCATGTTCTCCAGTGGCTTCAGTCGTTTGCCCTGAGACCCATTTGCAGTGAGTCAGTGTGGCTTGCTTGCTGGCAGTGATCTCCCAGTGGGGTATTAGTAGGTGTCTAAGTTTCCATGTGGTCGTGCAATGCCAAATCGGTGTCAGAACCAGCTTCCCAAAGCTGACCAGCAAGCCACCTGCTTCCGATTAACAACTCAAAGTGTTCAGCTCGCTCTCTCTCTTCCTCTCTCTTCTTCTCTCTCCCTCTCTCTCTCTCTCTCTCTCTCCGCTTCGTATGTTTGTATTCATTTTTTGTGCTTTTTTTTCTCTTATATGGCCCCATTTTCTTTTCATATTGCGACAACGTTCAAGGATGACAGAAGAACATTTTTTATGTCCATTTGCTAAATTTCATTTCCTGTTTTTGCATAATGTTCCTGCCGCACAATGCTCAAAGACTTTGGAAAGGTGTTGGCCAATGGAAAGCACAGTCCTCTGTGGATCTTTGTGCATGATTGCAGTCTTGCTGAACTTACTGCGGTTACGCCATATAATGACAAGCAGTTGTTTGAGCAATTAAAAGTGGGGTTACCATTTGAGGAGATAGAGATGGACAGTACCTGACCAGATGGATCAGTGCTGCTGTAACAGACCAAATGAGAATGTCTATCCTTTCATCATTGTCCCAGACCTCACTACTGCACACGTGTGCGCACACATATGCACTAAGGACTGCACTGAATTTAACGTCTGGCAGTGGAACACTCCTTTGCTGGAGGGTTTCATGTCCACGCGGTTCTATGATGTCATCCTTTTACGGGATTCTTTCTGCAGCCTCGCGGGCCAGCGTCGGCACCGAGAAAGCCACAGATGGTCCGCAGACTTGCGATCTCCAGCATGGCAGCCCAGACTTAGCAGGAAAGCTCTTCAAGCTTCTTGCAGGTCCACTGAACTAAAGCCCAAGCCAATAACAAGTCTCAGCGGACTTGGGCTGGAACAAAAGCAGGGAGATCAGGTCCAGTTTGTGCGGAGACAAGCTGAGATTTCTCAAAGCTTGCAACATGCATTGGGTTCATGCCTCTCACCAACAACAGTTACCTTCGCCCTTCACTCTTAAAAATAAACATCACTTTTGGCTCAATACACAGCCTTTCAATGGATAAATACTTAAAAGAGTGCTTGCTGTTGAAAGATTCAGGGAATCACAACTGAGTAAATAAAGAAGCCAACAGGTTTCTTTGGAATGCTAGCTGACAAGGTTCCCTAACAACCTTACAATGGGCATCACACACTTTACAAAATGTCTGAATTATTCAGTCATTGAAAGTGGTTTAATGGAAAATGCATCACTGTAGAGACACTTACTGACTCTTTACAACTGTGGTGTCACCAGGGGCTGGAATTTTAACGCAAATAATCACTTTATTTGCTATCCAAAACCACCAATGCAACTACACACGTCTTCTGAGGTTCTATATGTAATGTTGACGTTGAAACAATAGTGGTAAATCCACGTTTTTACCTGGAAAGTACCTCTAAGTTTTAGCTCAAAACCTTCTCAACGGATGTGAAACAATGTCTCAGACATCAAGCAGCATTTTCAACACATTCCATGTGATTGCTTTCTGTCGTCTGGTTCCCATGACTGCAACTGTGAACAATTCTGACTCAGTATGCTTCTTTCATACAAAGTATTTCACAAGAAAGCCGCCCTGAATGACTTTGCTTACATCTTAACAATTTAATCAAGTAGAAATGTGGGGTTCTCAGTTAAAGACGAGACGTGTATGAGTAAAGAGCCTTTTTAAAGGTCTAAAAGAGAACCACACATCCAGGCCAAGCACTATTTAGGCAGCATTATTTTTAAGAGTGTAGCCCTGCATTAACTTTCAATCACTCACAAAACTGTTTACTAAAAAAGTGCTGCTGTACTTCAAGATTACGGCAGAACTTAGCCGAGGATTAATGCCAACCAGGAGTTTACAACTGCGCAAAAACATAAATCTGAGGACCAGCGTGCCTGGGGTCTATTTTTAGATCTCCAGACTGAGCTCAATGCTGGTTTTACTGGGATAAACGCCAATTTTCTATTGATATAATCACAGGCCCTTTAGAACCCTCCTGTCCGACATGGACATGTTTGTGCACAGTCAGGGAGACTTCTGTTTTAGTTTGAGGGTTACCAAACCTCCTCTCGAATAAACAGGCTGATAAGGATCCTCAAGTCACGTCCAAAAGTTTTGCAAGAATTTTGTTCATTGAAGCCCGTCTGAGAGAACGCAGCTACATTTGGTTCTGAGAGCCTATTGCCTTCGGTCACCGGAGAAATCCTGTGCTTATGTATCAAGAGAAATTATTGTTCTTTTTCTTCTCTCTGATCTCTAGTGGAGGCTGACAGATACGGTCGCTGTATGGGATGAATTATAGTCCTTTGTGCCCTTTGCCAGACTGAGGGGCATAGCCTCAAATTTAGCGAGCACTAAGGCGCCTACTGGCCTGCTGACCCCAGGGCAGGAGGAGAAGAAAGGAGACAGGTTGAGCCAGGAACATGTGTTTAATGCCAGTGTCTGATCTTCCCTCTGTCTGGCACTGAAAGTGCGTACGCAGAGTGAGTGCCGTTCATTAAATTACCTGTTTCTGGCCTGAGAACATACACCAGCTCAGCAGCAAGCTTTGCTGGTGGTATTCACTCTGCTGAATGCTTTGGCAAACAGAATGAGTTCGCATCAGGTACATTTTTTATGAGGAACAGGTTCTAGCACAACACACAACCAGCAAATCTATAGGTGGTAAAAATATACAAAATGTTTGATTCATTTTAAACCACTTAAAAACAGGTTTACACTGAAAAACACTGCATTGAATTTACTCGCTTCAAATTTGCATATCGTTTTCAGTGCATTTGGTAACCAACATTAATTATGCAACTGAATTTTGAGTGGAAACTTGCAGATTAAGGAGTTAATAGCCCTGCATTTGCACATCTGCATGCAATGACACAATGATTTTAGTGAAGACTAATGTATAGTATCATTTCTCTTTGGGCCTAGACGTAAGGTTCTAGGAGAAGCCTTTGCTTGGTATAGAACATTGATATTACTTGGAACTTCTTTAAACCTTAAAAAGGTTCATCACACTTGTACACTTCATTTTTATGTTTATTTATACCATATAAAGTGGAAGTGCACAAAAAGACATTTTAAATGTTTGAACTGATGTGAAATATTGTGTATGTTTATCTAAACTAAAACTTTACATCGTTTCATTCAAAGTGTTTATTTGAACTAAATAAAGCCAGTTAAATTGCTTGGTGCCACAAGAAGTCTTTTTTTAAGCTGAACAGACAAGTCAGTTTTACAGTGGAACCCTGCACTTGTTTCTTTAGGGAGCCAGAATTAGTTCTTTTATGATACCGCTTTATTTTTAAGAGTGTAAGCTGAAAAAGTTCCAAAACCTTCCAACAACAATTCTTTATTTCTCACCAATGTCTACAGCGAAGGCATTACCTCGAGCTATCTTGCAAGTACAAACAACCGAGTCAGTATTCAATAATGACTATATGTGGTAGCTGCTAATTAATATGTAGTTATAAGAGAGAGGACATAAATTATGGGTCCACATGTGAGCACTGGCAGTTTAAGGGGTTTTAATGGTCATGACCATGTCATGAAACAAACATAAGGAAAGTTGTTGAAGGTATTACTACTATGTGAAAGTTCTGCTTCACCTCTTTCCCAAAACTGACCAATCAGCCGACAAGGATCTGTGTAGGAGGAGTCAAAAATGCATGGAAGTAACCAGAAAATGAAAACTTTCTCCTATTAGAGTGGAGAGAACACAATTCTAGATTTATCTCCAAAGACTGAAATATACCTAGTTTGAGGAGTTTTTAATGGACTTTAATGGATTTTAAAGAGGCTTAAACAACATCACTTTGATTGTTCTGTTGTGAAACAAGAGTGATGCTGATGTGTGCTATAGAGAAACCCACTGGCTCAGACTTTCTTTGCAGCGGTGGTGATAGGAACCAGATTCACGATGTCTACAATCCAGCTATAGCCATTTTATTACAATCCAAGATGACCAGCGAACCTACACACATCTTAGTTTTGACATGTAATGCTGAAATATAACACAATAATTATAAATCAGGAAAAAAGGAAATACGTTTTCCATTATTTAGCCTCACAATGCTCTACATGTACCTCTCCACCATAAATGGGCGTAAACAGAAAAAATAGTGTCACTTTATAATAAAATTTGATTTTATTTGTCTAGACTTAAAACTAGAAATGCAGCAGATTTGCTTAGAAAAAAATCTCAGGCATCATTCATAATCATTTCATGTAAAAGCTGTTGTGATTGATCTTTTATGAGTACATCCCTTAAAATCTCAGGCTTATTACATACTAAGGCTTACTACAGGGACTTCAATGCAAACTGTCTGAGTTACTCTTAGGTTATAGAAGTGTGTATATAAAACTTTGGGATTGCTGGTGGGTCCTGCCTTGTAAGAGGTTAAACTCTTCTGATTTCTGGTTCCCATCACCGCTGTGAACAACTCTGACTTAGTATACTGCTCTGCAACATAGCATTTCACACCAAACCACTCTGAATGAGTTTATTAACATCTTAATGACTTAATTATGCAGACATGATGAACATTCAGAAGAATTCCACCTTTAATTGCTGAGATTGGGTTTTTGCACCATGAGCAACTGCTTAGACTAACACCACCCCTTGAAATCATAACTTAAATCTCAGAATTGCGTGCAAAACCAAGCCCTAGGAACTGGAATGTTCTCTTGGTCACCACGCAGGTCTCCAAACAATAAAGGCGCCCCCATATGCCGGTTCATGGGAAGCTTACTTTTGCATCTCTCACCAGACTCATACCTGCAGCTCAGATACTGACACAGTTCGCTCCAAAGCTGGATGTACGTCCTCTACGCTGGCAGCAATTCAGTGGCTTTTATAGCTAGTCACTGGACTGTGGCAGCAGCCTTCAGTCTCCCTTTCGGGTTCTTTTCAAACACACCCACTCACTGTGATGGAACACACCCACAGCTGCCCCCATCACAGCTTTACATTTTAGCATATGGTTACAAGCCCAGTGCAGCGATAAGGAACCTGATTCGAGACTGCCACACGTCTGAGATCTGTTGGTGACAGGGGTAAACGTGAAAGAGGCTCCCTCAGTTCACAGTTTAATGCATGAGAAAGATGATGGGAAAGCTTTTGGTAAATACAAAAAGGCAAGTCTGAGGGTGGTCCGCCTGGGCTGACTAATATGCAGCACATGCTGGATCCCATCAATGATATACGCTCTTAAAAATAAAAGTTCTTAAATGGTTCTTGGCTCGGATGCAGGGTTCTAGGAGTACATCTAACTGGTGTAAAGCCTTTATGCAGAGGATCTTTACACTTTAAAAATGGAATTCTACCGTTGTTTTTTTAAATTTCTGCATGTAAACAAAGCCATACAGAATGGCTTGAAATGAAACAGTCAGATTTCTGCACAGTGGTGATAGGAACCAGGGGTAGCAATGTCTACAACACAAAAAATTGCCACAATTTTTTATCCAATGACCAGTGAATTTGTTGATGATAAAATAGTATTACATTTAAAAAAAAAAAGCTTTCTCTGGGGACTATTTTGCCAAACACTCCACCTTTTTAAAAGCACACACGCCCAAGTTTATCTCAAAATTCTCATACAAAAAATGTCTCAGGCAATCACTCTGCAGACTAATGACCACTGCCTGTAATAACTTTCTGTGAGCAAGCTATTAGAGGTGTTAAACACTTAAGCCATCTGGTTCCTATCACCACCACTGTGAACAGTTCAGACTCTAACTTTCTCTGGAATGGAGAACCTCAAACCACTCCGAATGACCTCATTTGCATCTTAATCCTACAATTACAGCGACGTTTTGACTGTCCATTGAGAGGTTCTTTAGGGAACCAAAAGTGTTTCCTCTATATCATTCTGAAGAACCCCTTTTAGCACCTTTATTTTTCAGAGTGTAAAACCTTTCTCACCAGCATCTACGGTGAGACCAATAACAGTCAATCAAGTCTGAATAACGCTGAAGATGTTCTTTGCCATGGACCTTCAAAGGTTCCTCCCCTTGCACTTGTATATATTACCTCTCAGCTTAACCTTTTTTTCCACCACGATTTACTTGGCTCGAAGTAGCAGTTTGTCTTCCACATGCCAAAAAAATGTTAGCAAAACTGATCTAATCTCCACTTCGATCTGATAAAGACACCTGCCTTGGAATAACACGACATGCATGACTTCAGCGAAAGCCTCTGCCAGACTTCAACAGGTCCCACAGCTGCTATTGTTGGATTAAACTTGCTTCTTCCTTTTTTTGTGCACCGTTGTGTTTTATGGTATGGTGGGATAATAAAAACGTGCTGGATGATCCTAATTCAGCTTGATAACACTGGCTGAATGGCTGTGTAGCCAGCAGTGCGGGTCATTGAGAGAGCATGCAGAGCTGTAAACGTCCACATGCAACATGTATTTTGTAAGTGGGACTAATCTGTTTTTCCAGTGGTGAAAAAAGTTTTAGTCAAGAGCAAAGTCTTTCGATTGTAAATGGAAAAGGAGGCCGGTTATTTCCTTTATTATTGTTTATCATTTTGTCTGATGCCGGTAAAGATGTTGACTGACTTGCAAGCTTAATCTACAGATTGGAAAAGGAAGATTTATGATATTTTGAGGCTGTTAATTAATGATTTGAAGCTGCAGTGATTTATCTTTGTTATTTTTATGTTTATTTATTTGGAGTTTAAAAACAGTTCAAAACACTTTTTCCAAGGGTTCTTTAGTAAAGGCAATGGTTCTCTCTGCTTGGTGGAACTGTTCTTCAGACTGATGGAGAATGTGTTTTATATGCTTATATATATATATATATATATATATATCCCCAAAAAGGCTTCTGCTACTGGTACAGGTTTGTATCAGAAGAAGAACCCTTTCTGGTGCAGTGTAGAACCTCGCATGCTACACAGTCTCCATCAACCTGTGGAACCATTTTACTACGCACAGAACCATAGTCCTTCTATGGACAACCCATAGCTCTAATTCTAGCCACTGCCTTTATTAAAGAACCCTCGAAGAACCTTTTTTAAGTGTGTAGTGTATTAATATTTGGCTGTGGTTCACTGGTTGTAGCGCATCGCTTGCGCGCTCTCGGGTGGTTCGCCACCGTTTGCCAAATGCGCGCACCTAATGCGCCCTTAAGTTAAACACGTTTTCTTTTAAACGGGGCACCTGCAGACCCCAAGCAGCCCAGCCCAACCCAGCTGTCCCGCATCAGGACCCCGGCCAGCAGGTGCACGGTCTACTCACCCACGCACTCGTTGGCCTCTCTTGCGGTGGCGCGCTGCCACGGCCGGTCGTAGTGGAAGGGCTTGCAGCGGTCGCACTCGGCGCCCGCCGTGTTGTGCTTGCACTCGCATACCAGGCCGCCGCCGTCGCGGTCCCTCACGCACTTGGACGCGTGCCCGTTGCACTTGCAGCGGCCGCCCACCTGCAGGTCGGACACGGCGTAGAAGTAAGAGTCGCGCGCCAGCTCCGAGTCGTCCTCGTTCTCGTCGCCGAACGTGTGCAGGCGGCTGAAGGTCACGCGCACGTCCGTGGCCGTCACCCAGTCCTGCAGCACGGGCGAGTTGTCGAAGTCGTGCGCCGACGGGCGCCCGTCCAGCGTGCTGAAGGCGATGAGGCCGCCGGCCAGCGGCCGCATGTCCGTGTGCGAGTCCGTGCACACGGCCTCCTGCTCGTTCTGCTTGGTGATGGCCGCGCGGCTCGGCCGGTTGTACATCTTCTTGCACTGCGTGGAGTAGAACTGGAAGGGCACCCAGGTCTTGCCGTAGTCCATGGACTTGTAGATGGCCATGGACTCGGGCCGCGGCGAGCAGAACTGCAGGCTCACGTAGGTCACCTCGAACTTCTTGCCCAGCGAGAGCGTGAGCGTGACGTTCTGCGGGTGCTGCACGTAGCTCTCCGACTGCCAGCACGTGAGGTTGTGCGGGTTGTTCAGGTCCGTCAGGTAGGCGGCCGGGTGCGCCTTCTTGGGGTCCACCGCGTCGCACGTGTGGCACTCGCGCGAGCGCTCCTCGCCGCGCTCCGTCACCACGCAGTAGCGCGCCGCCGGGCTGCCGCACGTGCTCGAGGCGCGCACCTCCTTCCCGAACGCCGCGTTCACGAAGTCCGGGATGCAGCGGCGCGGCCGCCCGTTCTCGTCGTAGCACGGATCTGGAGGGGACGACTGGGCGGCGAACACGCTCGCGCCGCCGTACGCGTGGCCGTAGCCGCCGCTGCCTCCTCCTCCTCCTCCGCCGCCGCCGCCGCGCGCGCCCTCCGCCAGCAGCGCAGCGAGCGCGAGGAGCAGCGCGATCCCGCCCGCGAGAAGAAGCCCCCTCAGCATCGCCGGGAACCGAACAGGGGCGCGTAGAGGTGGTGCGCTTGGATGCTGGAGGTGAGATGGGCGGCAAATGAAACCAAATCTCTCCACGAGCGCTAGAATAAAAACTTTTCTTGGCGCGCGCGCACTCAAAACTTCAGTCAAAAGCGCACTCGTCCCTCTGCAGCGCGTGCACGCTGCATGTGTAGATAGATGGGGGGAAAAGTACGCGCGAGAAAGTTTGTTTGAAACTCTGTGAGGATGAGCAGCTCTGCGTCACAGCTCTGCGCTGAAAACGCGCCGCCAGCCAAACCCGCGGCAGAGACCCGTATGTAGCTTCACACAGCGCGTCAGGGAGTGTGCTGAAGAGGAGCCGCGCGCGGACCAGCTCAGAGAAGCGCCTCAGAGCTCGGCTCGGCTCGGCCAGGCGGACTGCCGCTGTGTCTTCAACACAAATTACAGGCTGCTCTGCCTTTCTTTTCCTCTCCCTCGCTCACTCACTTTCGCCCGGATATGTTGTAATCTCTCACTTTTCTCCTCTCCCTTTAGACCTGAACACAACGAATATGAAAACGAAAACCTGCTATTAAGACTCCTGGCTTAGCGTCTCTCTCTCGCTCTCTCTCTCTCTCTCTTTCTCTCTCTCCCTCAACCCATTCACACGCCACTGTCTCTCTCTCTCTCTCTCTCCCTCAACCCATTCACACGCCACTGTCTCTCTCTCTCTCTCTCCGTCTCTCTCTCTCCCGCTCTCTCTCTCTCTCTCTCTTTCTCTCGCTCTCTCTCTCTCTCTCTCTCTCCCCCTTTCTCCCTCAACCCATTCACACGCCGCTGTCTCTCTCTCTCTCTCTCTCTCTTTCTCTCGCTCTCTCTCTCTCTTTCTCCCCCTTTCTCCCTCAACCCATTCACACGCCGCTGTCTCTCTCTCTCTCTCTCTCTCTCTCTCTCTCTCTCTCTCTCTCTCTCTCTCCCTCAACCCATTCACACGCCGCTGTCTCTGTCTCTCTCTCTCTCTCCGTCTCTCTCTCTCTCTCTCTCTCCCTCAACCCATTCACACGCCACTGTCTCTCTCTCTCTCTCTCTCTCTCTCTCCCTCAACCCATTCACACGCCGCTGTCTCTCTCTCTCTCTCTCTCTCTCTCTCTCTCTCTCTCTCTCTCTCTCTCTCTCTCTCTCTCTCTCCCTCAACCCATTCACACACCACTGTCTCTCTCTCTCTCTCTCCGTCTCTCTCTCTCTCTCGCTCTCTCTCTCTCTCTCTCTCTCTCTCTCTCTCTCTCTCTCTCTCTCTCTCTCTCTCTCTCTCCGCCTCTCTCTCTCGCTCTCTGTCTCTCCGTCTGTCCCTCAACTCATTCACACGCCACTGTCACTCTCTCTCTCTCTCTCTCTCTCTCTCTCCCTCTCTCTCTTCCTACCTCTCTCTTTCTCTCTCCGTTTCTCTCTCTCTCTCTCTCTCTCTCTCTCTCTCTCTCTCCGTTTCTCTCTCTCTCTCTCTCTCTCTCTCTCTCTCTCTCTTTCTCTCTCTCTCTCTCTCTCTCTCTCCCTCTCTCTGAATGGAATGGGGATCCAGTAACTCCACAGAGTGTGAGGTCACTGCAGAAGTTCAGGCAGGTGACTGATTAGCAATAGTTTACACATTATTTACAAATGTTTCATTTACTGAAACGAGTTTTCTCCTCAGCCGTTGATGATCAACACGAGGCCGTTCTGCATCCATTTAAAACACTTTACCGGTCTAGTTCAGACTGCAGACTAATCACTAAACCCGTGTGTTAAGCTGCCAGGCCTGCTTCCACCAGAAACGAGTAGAACTGATTAATAAAGCATAGAAATACATCAGATATTTTAAGAGTGTACTTTTCCAATTCACAGCCACTTGTTGATCGGCCGCCGTGAAAATGCCCCCCTCCACCTGTAAAAGCCTGCTCGTCGAGTCTTGGTCCCTACACGAAATTAGATAATAAGAGAGCGACATCGTGTGGTTAGAAGCTGTAAATGCCAGAGAGGCGTGGCGTGTGTCAAGATTACGGCTGTGTCCCAAACTGCGTACTACTATACCAATCATACTACGCTAATGAGGGGCGCTGAAAGGGGTTGGACGATTAGGAGGTTTCCAAGAGCTCGGAAGAGAAAGGGGCACAAAAATATTGTGCATTTTTGTATGTGATGTTTAGGCTCACTAAAAGATTATTCATAGAAATGATTTATTAAATAAATATGGATTAAAATATACATTGTGACGATATATAAGACCATATGGAAGACAGAAGAACAATAAACTAGGGAATACAGTGTGTCAGGCAGTTTTCTAGGGTAAAATTATGTTATAAAGACACATTGCAGCTGTTCATAAAAATGTAAGCTTATGCTACAGTAACTGCAAAGGTCTCTTTGCAGCTATAACAACCTGCACTCTCCTGAGAAAGCTCTGTGGGAATTTGTGCCCTTTTCAGACCATTTGTCAGGTCAGACAATGATGTTGGACAAGAAGACCTGGAAGGCAATCGTTGTTCCACTTCATCCCAAATGTGTTCGGTGGGGTTGAGCTCTGGGCTCTGTGCAGGCCACTGGAGTTCTACCACATCAAACTTGTCAAAGGTACAGGACAGGGTCTTCTCTAAACCTTGAAGTTGGAAGCAATGATTGCCTAATTTGTCTCTGTATGCTGTAGCATTAACAATACCCTTCATTGGAACTAAGGGGCCCAAACCCTGAAAAACATTCCTAGACCATTATCCCTCCTCCACCAAACTTTATTTTTGGCACTATGCATTCCTGTAGATAATGTTCTCCTGCCATTGGCTGAACTTAGATACGTCCATCAAACTTCCAGGCAGCGAAGATAATTAGGTCGAAGATTCATCATTCGTTTCCACTGCTCCTGGGTCCAGTGGTGGCGTGCTTTACACCGCTCCAGTTGACGCTTGGCATTGCACATAGTAATCATAGGCTTGTGTGCAGCTCAGCAATGGAAAGCAATTTCATGAAGTTTCAGATGCATAGCTTTTGTGCTGGTGTTGCTTCTGGAGGCTGTTTGGAACTCGGTATGGAGCAATGCGACAGAGGACGGGCCATTTATATGCACTTTCAGCAGCCCCATTCTGTGACTTTGCGTGGTGTACTGCTTCCATTTCACAAAGAATAGCACACAGTTGACCGGGGCAGACCTAGCCGGGTAGAAATGAAGTGCCTCATGTCAAAGTTGGCATCCTAAGACAGTGCCATGCTTAAAGTCACTGAGCTCAGACTGCATGGCTGTGTGCCTGTTTTTATACAGCTTTCTGCAATGGAGGTCTGAAGTCTATAATTAGGAGTGATGTCCACATCCTGTTGGAGATATAGTGTATATTTCAGTCTCATCAAAGCCCCACTGGTGATATTCTGTGTAAATAAAAATAATACGTGGCCACAACTTAGTAAAGCGTGGGAACAAGATCCTACTGCATGGCCATGACTTAGTAAGGCATGGGAATGAGATGATTAAGTTGTGGCTATGACTTAGTAAAGCATGGGCCTTACTAAGTCATGGCCACAACCTAATCATCTCATTCCCATGCCTTACTAAGTCATGGCCATGCAGTAGGATCTTGTTCCCATGCTTTAATTTTTATTTATACAGGATGTCATCAGCAGGGCTCCATAATAACTGGATGAAGGAATGTTTTAGGGAATAATCCATTTGTCCTGTAGGTGTCAATAACAGTTCATTACAGAGTTTTGCTTTGATAAGCTTTGACCAGCATTTCAGTCCCCTGGAAAGTTGAATGCAATGCACTGATATGCCAACATACAGTCATATTCTCAGCTTGCTGCATGCTTTGCTGTATGCTAAGTAAATGTTGGAATTATAGAGCTATAACAAAATAAAGTTTAGGTTTATGAAAATTTTGGCATATTTAAATGTTTTGATAGGTTCTGCTAAAGGAAGGCGAGGCATGAGGTGAAAGCCCAAAATTCACACTGTTTTAATTTACTAATGTGGTGGTTGGATAGTGTAGTGGGTAACACCTCTGCCTTCTACGCTGTAGACTGGGGTTCAATCCCCCACCAGGGCAAACAACCTACACTATACCAATAAGAGTCCTTGGACAAGACTCCTAACACCACCTTGGCCTCCCTGTGTAAAATGATCAAATTGTAAGTCGCTCTGGATAAGAGCGTCAGCCAAATGCCATAAATGTAAATTTACTAATAAATGCACTTCTAATGGTGGTGTATGACTACTTAGTGTGGCAGGATGCAGCCTACATTTACTGACACTATTTTTCCTGATTGCTGTACTAACAGGTCATCATTAATGACCACAACTGACAGCTCAGCGTCATCTATAACAGCTTGGCTCACATATATCTCAGTGTTTTTCCTATGTGGTCATGCACTAAGAACATCAGACATCAACTGCAGAAAAAGAAGAACTCTGTGCGAGTGTATTTGTGTGGTTGTTTGCAGGGGAGGTGCTTGATAGTAGGAGGAAGTTCTCCTTTCCTCTTTTCATTGAGAATGATAGGTACCCTGCTTTTCCCACCACAGTTTACTGTAAGCATAAACAATGGCACCCTATGGAAATTTCTTATTTCTATCACAAAACCCACAAAGACAGTCATTTACTGGACAGACATTTACTGGTATTTACACCAAGATATGGCCAGTGTTGTGGCTTTCGCTGTATCGCCTAAAAGGTACAAAGAACAAGACATTTACTTTGGGCTTGTAAGGCAAGTCATAGGCCTTCTAGCTTGTTGCTAGCCTCATGGGAACATGTCAACATATACGTACTGGCCAGATCAACCTGGTTTCGACACACACTGTGCAATTTTTCAGCTCTACTTGCCATGTAGATGCTTTTTCTAGTTCTACAATTACAGACTGTAGTCCATCTTTTTCTCTGTATGATTTGTTGCCTTCTATACAAATTTACAAGGGTCAGGATCACAGGACCACCACAGATAAGGCATTTGAGAGGTGGTTTATTTTCAGCACTGCAGTGACAATGACATGGCACTGACGTTCTAGTATGGATGTGCTGTGCAGGGGTGATGCTGGAATAGAAAAAAAAAGCAACCTCACACTCACTCAGTGACACTGCTGGACTGAGAACAAAAGTATCTAGCCATCAGCATCCTCTGACCAGAAACTGACCACTAAAGAAATACAAGGCCATAGTTAACACAAAACTGACCACTTAAGAAAGAGCAAAGAGCAAACGTAACACAAAACATGCAGTAACAGATGAGCTAATAGTCTTTGATCTACAAGGTGGACCAAATATCTGTGTCTTAGAGAGTGGACAGAAAACCAAAGCAGAATACAGCTTATTACATTATCATTTTCTGGAGACTTGCTTTTAAATGTTTTCCTACACCTCCAAAGTTCAGTCTTAGAAGTTGGTTGCATTTTCTGCTTTTCATGATCCAAGCAGTCCCAAACACTTTCAGTGATGTTAAGGTCTGGGGTGGTCAGTCCAATGTTTTGAGAACACCAGCAGCTTCTTTTTTTGATTTGCAAAGGTTCTTGACAGCTACACATCATTTCAGACTCATAGTGTTGAGTTGTCGTCTCAGGATGGACAGAACAACCTGTGAATGTTTCAGATCCGAAGCAAGCGTGGAACTTTAAGCTTTAAGTGCTGTTTATCTGATAGTGGTGGTTTTGGTGGTCTACCATGTCTTGCACAGTTGTTGGTAGTCCCACTTTCTCTATATCTTTGAGCTTTTTCCCAGTTTTGGGAACTTCTTTTGCAGCTGGAATGCTTTATATGTCATCTCATGAGAAATATCTTGTGTAAATGAATAACGTGAACTAGACATTTCAACTGGAAATTGAAGAAAGGAAAGGTGGCCTCTTTTGCAAAATACTGTGGTCAGTTAACATATATGCTCACCGGCCACTTTATTAGGTAGCTAGTAAAAGGTTGGACCCCCTTTTGCCTTCAGAACTGCCTTAATTTTTCATCGCATACTTTCAACAAGGGGTTTTCCAGATGATAGAAAGGCAACAGTAACTCAAATAACCAACCAATCTGTGATTTGAGTTACTGTTGCCTTTCTATCATCTGGAACCAGTCTGCCCATTCTCCTCTGACCTCTCACATCAACAAGGCATTTTCATCCACACAACTGACCGCTCACTGGATGTTTCCTCTTTTTCGGACTGTTCTCTGTGAACCCTAGAGATAGTTGTGCGTGAAAATCCCAGTAGATCAGCAGTTTCTGAAATACTCAGACCAGCCCGTCTGGCACCAACAACAACGCCACGTTCAAAGTCACTGAAATCCCCTTTCTTCCCCGTTCTGATGCTCGGTCTGCACTTCAGCAAGTTGTCTTGACCACCTCTACATGCCTAAATGCAGTGAGTTGCAGACATGTGATTGGCTGATTAGCTATTTGTGTTAACAAGCAACTGAACTGTACCTAATAAAGTGGCCAGTGAGAGTATTGTACAATAAAAGCACTGATTGATTAAAATAAATAAATACATGGAAGAACTATGATTGATTTAAAAAGCATAAAGGATGTGTGTCCAGTTTTGAGTCACAAATGATCCACTGACTTCTGCTGTTTCACTGTCCACTGTGCTCATTGTTCCTTAGCAACATCCCCAGCCAGACCCACACAGGAAAGAGGACAGAAGTGAAATTGTCCCTGCTGAAAATGAGAGTCCTTTTTTGTGTATTGAATTCAGCAGCATATTACTAAAGGGCCATGTCAGTTTTTCTGTCATAGCGAATTATTTTTATTAGTTTTATCAAGATCTCATGCTATGTTTGCCATTTTGACGGCAAAAAGATGTTTTGTCGGCAGTGATTAATTTCATAAACGATCTCAAGAAAACAGAATTTGTTATGTCGTGATGATTATTTAAATATCTTGAGAGGACAAATGAAAATAGCTTTTCATAGATAAACGCAGCTTATAGTTGTGAAGTAAACAACAGAACGCCACTACCCCTGGTACCACTACCGCTACTGTTGTCACTGGCTCACTGAGAACAGTCCACCACCTAAATAATGTCTGATGTTTTTATGTGTATCCACCTATTCAGCCTTGAACCTTTCACCTATTCATGCTGAAGTTATAAGAAGTGTTTCAGGCTGGACTGCTTTTTGAATGAGGCCCAACACAGAGCAGCCAATCAGAACAGAGCCTGATTATCTTATATTAGTCTTAAAGGTGCAGCAACAAAAACAGCCTGTTTAATTCTAAAGGATGAACAGAGGTTGGAAAAGAGTCGGGTAAAAATGAATTATGACTTATGTTTAATATTGATGAATTGGGTGTTTTTTGTACATAAACACACATGTTATCAGTGAACAAAATAAGAGAAAAAATAAAATACAAGGAACAAAAACATGGGATACGGACCCTGTGAATAGCTGTAGCACATGTATGGGAGAAAGAAAGAAGTTACAGCCTAGTCTTGCATAGTAACAGCACAGGATTTGAGTATTTGAGGATTTAAGAATGGGAACTAGCCTGACCACTATAACCACTACAGAACTGAAAAAGCTTTACCAACCCATTTTCACCACTAATGTTCTTACCAGTGTACCATCAATAACATGAATTTCTTGAATGTTTTCCTTTTCTTTCAGTCATTCGCTTTCTTTTCTTTGCAAGGGTAGATCTGAACAGAGGAAGCCGGTCACTGAACAACGAGGCAGCACTGTAGTTAATTTTAGAAAAGGGAAGTGCAGAACAAACCATGTGAAACAGCATGAGAGCATGAGGGGCATGAGAAAACAGTCGACAGACTTTAGTGAACGAGAATTGATGAGATTTTTAGCAGCAGAAGCTCCTTCATACGTCGAAACGTCTTTCATGCACATACTTTCCTTCATTTAACCAATGATGTATATTATTAGCTAAGCTATTTATATTACACGTCATGGTCTTTTATTATCTGTGCATCCGACAGTCGTGTACAAGTTTTTGGGAAAAGAGAAGCGTAGGGTAAAAGTTTCGGCATGTCTGAAAAACAGAACAGAGAAAAAGTTTAGCTTGTTACATAGTTTCTACAGGCTGAATGCTGCTAAAGGGTGAGAGGTAGGCCTCTCATTATTCCTCTCACATATAATCTGACAAACACAACCTTCTGTGTTAGGATTGGCTACTAGTTCGTACTCGCAGACGGTCCACCATTCGGTCATCGTTTACTTACAGCATTGCCTGTGCTGTTTGAGTTAGTGTGTAATTGATCCATGTATCTGGTTTTGCTCCCCCCACACATGCCATCTTGTTCCTCTGAATTGAGGGAAAATAAATGAGATTATAATCTGAAAACAATTACCGATAGCTAAATTCAGGAAATGTGCAAATTCCACCAAAACAAGAATGGCTTGCTGGATTCTAAAGTATTTAATATAGACATTTAATAATGATATTACAGCTGATCACCTATTCAAAGACTTCAATAAATGCTATAATTTCACTTCCTGTGTTACTGGGATCTATGCTTATATGTAACGACTGTGTACACCTTATTAGAAACACCGACACTTGTTGGTACATCATGTAGGTGTTCAGTGAGAGACTTCAGCTCATTTTTTCCATCCGCATTACGTGTTAGATCACCTGCCTAAGTGGTTTAGAAGGCTGCTGTTGACTAGATATTTTAGTTGTTGAATTATAATAAACCCAGCAGTGATGACTTTTACTCACTAAGGTGTAATAGTCCCTCTTGCACAATGTCCACTGACATGCCAATACCTCATCAACACCACTGCTGATGTGCTGATAAAGGCCTATCACCCAATTAGTAGCTATGGTGGTCCCTTACCTTTGCCTGAGAAAGCGAAACGTAACTGGAAGACTGTATATAGCAATTAGAGGTCTGCTACATAACCCAAGCCTGACAAAACATTAGGGTTTGGGGTGATATTTCAGGCAAAAGATTTGGGTTTGTTTTCTGCGGAGTCATTTTTTATGTAGTACTCGATATGACAAAAGTATGTGGATGTCATGTATGTGAAAAAGTATGTGAAAAGCCATGAAATCTCCATAGATAAACACTAGCAGTAGAATGAGTCAACGGAAGAGTCAATGACTAAACGTAGCACTATCAAAGGCAGTGCAATTTCCGTTAGGTGCTGCCCTGGTCAACCGTAATTGTTGCAACAGCAGCTCACCCACAAAAGTGCTAGCCCACTAAAAAATTCACAGGGCTGTCAAGTGCACATCAAAATGGCCTGTCCTCTGTTGAATCACTCAATACAGAGTTCCAAACTGCCTCTGGAAGAAACATCAGAACAAGAACTGTGCGTCAGAAGCATTGTGAAATCTCACTATGTGCTATGCCAAGAGTGGTGTAGTGCAGTGATGTAAAGCACAGTACCATTGGATTCTGGAACAGTGGAAATATGTATGTTCTCTGGAGTGATGAATCGTGCTTCATGCTTTGGCAGTCTGATGGATGAATTTGCATTTGGTAGATGCCAGGAGAACACTAAATATCAAAATGCCTGGAGCAAGTAAATTATAATGTTAATGTTAAACCTAGAGCACAGAGACATTTTAGACAATTACATGCTTTCAACTTTAAGGCAACCATTTGGTGAAGACCCATTCCTGTTCCAGCATGACTTTGCCCCTGTGCACAAAGTGAGGTCCTTAAAAATTACTCCAGTGGCCTGCACAACCATTACGGCATTAAAGGGGGGGAAAACTCCATATCAATAACCTTGGTTTGTGAATGGGACATCCAACCATCTCATATAGATGGGATGATCAGGTGTCCACATACTTTTAGCCACAGTGTAGATTAGTTTTTATTTGAAGGAATGTCTAAATAGCTGGCAACAAAGGTGAGTACACCTGTTGTGCCCCATCATGTCATTATCCCTCGCTGGTTTCATGTGACTCGTTAGAGTTAGAAGGTTCCAGGTGTGAATGGGGAGCAGGGCTGTTAAATTTGTTTTTTTGGGTACAGTTCTCTCATACTGGCCACTGGATATTCAACATGCCACCTCATAGCAAAGAACTCTGAGGATGTGAGAAATAGAATTGTTGCTCACCACAAAGATGGTCTAGGCTATAAGAAGATTACTAACACCCTGAAACTGAGCTATAGCATGGTGGCCAAGGTTTTCCAGGACAGATTCCACTTGGAACAGGCCTCCACTGTGTCCACATATTCAGTGTCATATCCACAGGTTGGCTTCAAAAATAGATGCATGAGTGCTGCCAGCATTGCTCCAGAGGTTGAAGAAGTGGGAAGTCAGCCTGTCAGTGCTAAGACCATATGCCGCACAATGTATCAACTTGGTCTGCATGGCCGTCGTCCCAGAAGGAAGGCTCTTCTGAAACTGATGCACAAGAAAGCCCAGAAACAGTTTGCTGAAGACAAGTAGTCCAAGAACATGGATTACTGGAACTATGTCCTGTGGTCTAACGAGACCAAGATAAACTTGTTTGGCTCAGATGATGTCCAGTAGGTGTAGTGGCCCCCTGGCGAGGAGAACCAAGACAACTGTATCTTGCCTACGGTTGAGCATGGTGGTGGTAGCATCATGGTCTGGAGCTGCATGAGTGCTGCCGGCACTGGGGAGTTGTGGTTCATTGAGGGAAACATGAATTCCAACATGTACTGAAGCAAACCATGATCCCCTCCCTTCGGACACTGTGCCACATAGTAGTTTTCCAACTCGATAACAGCCGCAAGCATGCCTCCAAGATGACAACTGCCTTGCTGAAGATAAAGGCGATGGACTGGCCAAGTATGCCCCCAGACCTAAACCCAATTGACCACCTGTGGGGGATCTTCACGCGAAAGGAGGAGGAGCGCAAGGCGTCTAACATCCACCAGCTCCGTGATCGTCATCATGGAGGAGTGGAAGAGGATTCTACTAGCAGTCTGTGCAGCTCTGGTGAATTCCATGCTCAAGAGGGTTCAGGCAGTGCTAGATAATAATGGTGGTCACACAAAATATTGACACTTTGAGCACAATTTGGACGTGTTCACTGTGAGGTGGACTCACTTGCCAGCTATTTAGACATTAATGGCTGTGTGTTGAGTTCTTCTCAGAGGACAGTAAATCTGCACTGCTATACAAGCTGCACACTGACTGCTTTGGGTTATATCCAAGTTTCATTTCTATAGTGTCATCCATGAAAAGATATAATAAAATATTTGCATTGACCACATCCTCTAATAACTCTCACCACGTATTTACTCTCATGTAGCTACCTTGGAAAACACCCATGGTTTCAGTTCCTCCTATTGCTATTATTAAATAACCTAATGATTGTTCTAATGTTCCAATAAGGTTTTAATCACACTTCTTCATCTCTTGCTAGATTCCTTTCCCCAGGAATAAAGCCTCGGTTTTAATGACTCTTGTATCAGAAACCTCCATACCCCTCTAACAACATTTTTACCCACTGCCCTGGTTGATTCTGGGTTTATAATGCTTGTTCACCATATTTGCTGAACTTGCTATGTCAGTCAGTTGTTGGCAAAAAGTTACATACATCAATTCACATTAGCTTACTTTACATTTAAAATATCTTTTTTTGCTTCTGCCATAAAATGAAAGATGCTTGTATTTTTTCTTATAAGGATTGTAATTACTTAATGTAATTTTAAAAAGAAGCTGTTTGCTGATCAGCTACATACTGGTTATGGGCTCAATGTTTTTGCTGTAATGTTTGTTCTAAGAAATGAAATACCGGTGCAGATTTAAACGAAACAAATAACCACTATCCTCAATTTCGATAGTTCCCTACACTGTTAGAAAAAAAGGCTCTGTGCAGGTACATTTTTTGCTCCTCAAGCTACAAACAATGTAAACGTACGTCAATAGTATAACAAAAGTCAAACTGTGTACCTTAAATAAGTATTTTTCCCCCCAACAAATGGTACATATTAACACCTTTTCAAAACCTAATGTTTTAAAAGACAAACTATCCATGTTCTACATTACAGTTTAGGTTTTCTGTTGAGGTTAAGGTTAGGTTTAGGACTAGATTTTATTTATATACAGTCAAGTAAGTACGCCTCAAAGTAAAAGTGTCTCATTCATCTTCCTTATATATTTTCCTTAGATCTTAAGAAAGGTCCTAAGAAAAAATCTATGCCAGTTTCATGATGTTTTCTTCAGTTGCAGAGTTGATGGCACCTCAGTTCTCTCGACTGTGTGTAGATTCTGTTCTTACTTAAGTAAGAAAACTTTGGTGAACGTCTGAATCTTGGTACAAACTGCATAAGTGGGTTCTACAAAGAAATGTGTTCTTTAGAACGGTTGGTGAATGAGGCTCAAAGTCTTTTTGGCCCAAACGCTGCAGTAATTTGGATCTGTATGGTGCTGTGTGCACTGCTTACAGAACACATACAAATCACATGTTGTTTGGGTGTTCTGGGTGTTCTATAGTAGTTGGGGCTTATGTGTTTGTTTAGTTCTTTTCAGTTTGTTTACTGCCAGAAACTGCCATCTTCAAAATCATTCATATTTATATCATTCTCAGGGACAGACCATGGTCTTGCAACAACACTGGGCACAGTCAGAGGCCCCTGAGTGCTGGCCCAAGTGCCCTGGTCAGAGGTCCATTCCTAACCACTGCCATACTACTATACAAACAACGCTTTCTCACTACTGGATGAGCCTACACTGATCCTAGTATTTTTACTTACCACTCGTTCAGCGTGCTGAAGACAGGGAGGCTCGCCAGAGCTATCTTTAACAGCTTGATAAGGCCTTGAGGTTTTGAGGGACTTCTTCAAGCTTTTCAAAGGCTTAGTCTTCAACCTAAAAATATGTCAGCCCATGCAACATACGCCCACACATTTAGAAGACAGGAAACCCATTGTTGCACCTTGTGAAAAGAGAATAGGAAGTGGAGGGTGTTCGCATTCGTATGTATGTGTGTGTCTGTGTGTGTGTGCGCATGTGGTCGCTTGCAGACTTTGATTGACACCAGCAAAGTTCATGTCTGCCCCCACCACTACCTCTAGAAATACTCATGCTAGCTTCACACAGACACAGTAGCTTCATGAGGAAGAGAGAAGCTTACTGACAGTGACCTCAAAGCGAGGCTCCGCTTACTGGCAGATGTTCTGAGGATGGCATTCGAAGCCTGCTGGAACTGAATTAGACGTTGCTGCTTCTTCAGGTATGTGAGACGTTTCTGCTTTGTACCACACGGTGATACTCGTAAAGACAAAGTGACCAAGAAAGGTTCTTCAGAGGACCTAGGGGCTCTTTCAATGGGTGGTTCTTTAAACTTCACTGAACCACAAGGATCGTTTTCGGCACTGCTGTTATTGCGTTTTTACAACTTTTTAGCTGTAGTTGGATAAATGAGTTACCACACTCACCGTTCCCCTCACGTAGTGCTTTTCATCAACAAGAAACACATCAACACTAAATCATGTGGAAAACTGTAGAGGTATGGCTGCTTGTGTTCTTAAATTCTTTACATTTGTGGTACCAGTGCAGTAGCAGCAGCAGCAACAATCTTATTGGACAAGAATCATTTTACAGACTAATTGCCTGAAATGCCTCAAGTAAAGTGAAAGAAGACTGATATCTTATCTGTCCGTTATTGGCCACATTGCTTTTACTACTTTAAATCTTGAAGGAACCTGACACTACACAGCTGTAGGCCTTTGTATGCTTTATGGAAAAAGTCCAGCTAAAGGTCAGTAAACACATATTTAACAAATATTTTTCAGGTTTCACTGATGCATCTCATACAAATGAAATATTAATCTCTTTGAAACGATAATTTATTCAAAAATATAAATGAAAGGAAAGAAGAGAAAAGGCTAGTTTTAAAGGGGGCCGGCTCACTGATTGAACATTAATTGGTCGTTATTATGAACAACATAAAAGGTTTTAACATTTTATCGATATAAGGTGGGGCTGGACTCTCGAAGTCAAATGGTGGACTAATCATACCATTGACAGTCTACTAGTCTAAGGCATCAGTCTATGCTGGGTGTTGAAGAGCATGACAACAATATGAAAAACTGCAGTGAAGTCCTCTGTGTGCACATTTACAAAGACGATTCTAAGAAGTGGAATCAATTCTGCAAACTCTGCTTTACTCACAGCACAACTTCAAACATGAAGGCCTGAAACCACGGCCGTATGTGTGGCACTGTTATGCTGAAATGTAGTCAGCCATGCTTAAAAAGTGCAATAAAAATGTTTATTAATATACATAGTGAATCAGATTTCACATGCTGTCATGTTTAGAGTTAACAATGTAAACAGCGAAGAAAAGACCATCTCTATAGACTCTTAAACAGATGTGTTAAAAATACGTTCTGTCAGTTTAGGACGACACGATTTGTGTTAACAGAAAACAGCAAAAATGAGTGAAAGTGGGGGACACAGGAAAGTGTGTTGTTCTTTAACATATTCACTTTTTAGAAACAGCTCATTTTAAGTTGACTGAGGCTGGACCACAATGTTGCTTACATGGTGCGGTCATGTGCAAAAATTGAAACGTCCTCATTCGACTTGCATGTTTTGCTGATTTTCTAAGAGAAACTATGTTAATGCGTCATCTATGGGGAATAAACTTCAATATGACATAATATTTTTCTGCAAGTTTCTTTTCATCTGCTGGGTTGAACACAATGTAACACATTATGTAAACACAATGTAGAAAATGGGCCATAACTTTTGCACAGGCCACATTTATGGTGACTTTTTTTGCCAGCATGTTAACTTTATCAAATAATCAGTAATTGAGCATTAAGTGTGCAGAAGTCTGTTCTCTTTAGAGGATCTTTTAATCTCTCTTTCATTTAGAAACATGTCATTTGACCAGGGCACCCAAACCTTTACTCAAGACTGTAGGCTTCCATTCAAACTCTGTTGACAAAAGCTATTGAACTGGGTTAGTGGGCTTATTGGGGTCTGCAGTCAAATTGAAAATGAAGCTTTTCCTGCAAAACACACAAATATATTTGATACGTAATTAAAAAGAAATATCATTGACTGTCTTTATTAGAAACAAATAAAGCAGATGTACATTTATTATTTCCACATCTATCCTTCTTTTTCTGAAGCAGAATGTCTTAGCATGAATATGGTTTAGCCATGACAGTGTACCCTTCAGCCCACAATCTAAATAACTGCTACTATTTGAAAATAGAAAAATAATAGTAATAGATTGTAGAGTATAATGACTCTATAGATGTAAATGTAAGTTCTAGATTTTGTGAATATTATTAACATTTATCACCTTCTATTAAGGCAAAACTTTCATTGATATTGTGACGTGTTTAGAACAGTCTCTCCATATTCACACAGAAGTCTCAAACTTAAAAGAAAAGGTTTAAAATTCACAGACACGAACAAAGAAACCTGCAATTATAAATTGTATTACTTCACATTCAAAGTGCAAATCAAAGTACAAGGTATGTAGGTTCACTTTAAGCTTATGCTGCACTCATGTGGGGTAAAATCCATTTGAATCTCTCTCCAACTCATAAGTCAGAGTTTCTTGTGGGCTCTGACTTCTGATGTAATTTCAGCAGATTTAAACCAAGAAGTAGCTTCATTGAGTATGAAGAAAAAAGAACACGCTAAAATATGGTCTGTATGCGACGCTGTGAGTCTCCTTGTAAGGCGTGAAATCATTATTTACAGATTCATCCACTTGCGGGGCTCCGAAGCACAAGCGTTATTCCAAGATGCTCTTCTGTATGTTGCATGCAATTATACATGTCCACCAGAGAGGTCTCCAAATCCCCAGATCTTACATAGTGTTGCTTTAAGCTTTTTTAAACAAACTTTTGAGTTTCTGTTTTTCTGTTTTCGTATGCTAGTTGTGCATGATGTCGACATTTCCATAGCCTACGTCTCCTGTAAAAATAAATCAAGCACTAGAAAAATGGCTCTTCAGGTCAAATGTAAACTCTTATAAAAGCTTTTTATATGCACAAAGGCCAGCCTCCACATTTCCCTCAACCTTAAATATCTGAAGTTGTCTGAATTCTTTGAAGAGGAAAATTAGGAGATTCCTGGTTCAAAAATTCTGAGCTCCCATTTGGCATGAATGCAACATTATCCCATACATTATTGCAGTGTTGTTGCCAAATTTTTACAGTAGTGTGTTTGTGTGTCTACAAAACAGTTGACCAAGGGTGCCCAAATTGCATGTTTTGTTGATTTAAGTAAAAATTAGTTCCCACGTTTGCTACAGAGAACACACTTCTGCACATTTTATTACACAATGACTTTATTTGCTAAACGTAACATATTGGAAAAATACATAAAATGTGGACAGCACAAAAGTTATGACACATTTTATATTTTATGTTTTATTTTTTCCAATGCATTAAACTAAGCAAATAAATAGAAATTGTGCACTAAAATGATATACTACGGATACGTTTCATTCTCTGTTGCAGGTGTGTTAACTTTCTCACTTCAAAAATCGACAAAACATGAATTTTGCAATTAGTTCAGACTTTTCATATGACTATATTTTGCATTTGTACTGCTGAACATCTCCATTTCTCCCTCTCAGATCTGAAATTTGAATCACTGTATGTATTTAGAACATCAGGCCTTCTAAATATATAATGACTACTTATTATGTATGCATATATCTTTGAATACTTTGCAGTCAGCTATTTCAGTTTTAAGGAAGTTTTTAATAGTGTATTCAGGCACAGTGCTAGGGGTGCTCAAGAGTTTATTGCCATAGCCTATGTTTACAGCTGCAAGGACCACCACAACATTGCAATGATTAATCATAGAACCAACCAAAACAAATAGGGACAGAATATTTATTAACCTGCATTTTTTAAGATAAAGAAATTTGTTTTCTGAGTGCTATCACTGTATGAAGGCCAATCCAAACATTACACTCTCCAAGCTCCACCTTATTTTTCAGCTCACCAATCACTGCTCAGCAGCTGTTGCTACCCGCAATTGCTTCAAGCTGTAATCTGTGCATCAGTGTTTGAATTTGTACAACCCCAATTCCAATGAAGTTGGAACGCTGTGTAAAACATAAATAAAAACAGAATACAATGATTTGCAAATCCTTTTCAACCTATATTCAATTGAATACACTACAAAGACAAGATATTTAATGTTCAAACGGATAAACTTTATTGTTTTTTGCAAATATTCACTCATTTTGAATTTGATGCCTGCAACTTGTTCCAAAGGAGTTGGGACAGGGGCTTGTTTACCGCTGTGTTACATCACCTTTCCTTTTAACTACACTCAATAAGCGTTTGGGAACTGAGGACACTAATTGTTGAAGCTTTGTAGGTGGAATTCTTTCCAATTCTTGCTTGATGTACAACTTCTGTTGCTCAACAGTCCGGGGTCTCCATTGTCGTATTTTGTGCTTCATAATGTGCCACACATTTTCAATGGGAGACAGGTCTGGACTGCAGGCAGGCCAGTCTAGTACCCGCACTCTTTTACTATGAAGCCACACTGTTGTAACACGTGCAGAATGTGGCTTGACATTGTCTTGCTGAAATAAGCAGGGACGTCCCTGAAAAAGACGTTGCTTGGATGGCAGCATATGTTGCTCCAAAACCTGTATGTACCTTTCAGCATTAATGGTGCCTTCACAGATGTGTAGGTTACCCCTGCCATGGGCACTAACACACCCCCACACCATCAGAGACGCTGGCTTTTGAACTTTGCGCTGATAACAATCCAGACAGTCCTTTTCCTCTTTGGCCCGGAGGACACGACGTCCATGATTTCCAAAAACAATTTGAAATGTGGACTCGTCAGACCACAGGACACTTTTCCACTTTGCGTCAGTCCATCTCAGATGAGCTCGGACCCAGAGAAGCCGGCGGTGTTTCTGGGTGGTGTTGATATTTGGCTTTCGCTTTGCATGGCAGAGTTTTAACTTGCACTTGTAGACGGAGCGACGAACTGAGTTCACTGACAGTGGTTTTCTGAAGTGTTCCTGAGCCCATGTGGTAATATCCGTTACAGAATGATGTCAGTTTTTAATGCAGTGCCGCCTGAGGGATCGAAGGTCACGGGCATTCAGTGTTGGTTTTCTGCCTTGCCGCTCACTTGCAGAGATTTCTCCAGATTCTCTGAATCTTTTGATGATATTATGGACTGTAGATGATGAAATCCCTAAATTCATTGCAATTGAACATTGAGAAACGTTGTTCTTAAACTGTTGGACTATTTGCTCACGCAGTTGTTCACAAAGTGGAGAACCTCGCCCCGTCCTTGCTTGTGAACGACTGAGCCTTTCAGGGATGCTCCCTTTATACCCAATCATGACACTCACCTGCTTCCAATTAACCTGTTCACCTGTGGAATGTTCCAAACAGGTGTTTTTTGAGCATTCCTCAACTTTCCCTGTCTTTTGTTGCCCCTGTCCCAACTTCTTTGGAACATGTTGCAGGCATCAAATTAAAAATAAGTGAATATTTGCATAAAGTTTATCCATTTGAACATTAAATATCTTGTCTTTGTAGTGTATTCAATTGAATATAGGTTGAAAAGGATTTGCAAATCATCGTATTATGTTTTTATTCATGTTTTACGCAACGTCCCAACTTCATTGGAATTGGGGTTGTAGCTTCAATTGTGGTCAAAAGATGTTCCCAGTAGAGCACAGTATATTGTTTTTCACACATCCAAAGCCAAAAACAAATTTTCAGAGTGTCATTGTGATTAGTGGTCTGTGAATTTGGTACTTACAGTGCTCTTTAACTAGCAACAAAAGCTGAATAAAAAGCAAACAAAACGCCCAAGCTACTTAAATGCATCAAGTCATCAAATGTAAGACATTATTTTCATGCCTGTTGTGGCAGTAACCGTGATCAAGAATGTTAAGTTGTTTTTCTTCATCTTTGCACGTCTCAGCTGTCTGACTGATTTTTAAAAAATTATTCAGCGTTCATTCTGCAAAAGCTGTGCCTGTGGTGAGTGGATGTGTCCTTTCTAGGGAAATATTGGCTTTGTTCATGTGAGCCAAGTATTCTGTTTTATTGCCATTGTTTTGTATCTGTATAGGATGAAAATGTTGGAATAGGTAGGGTGATGACTGCAGTGCTGTTAGCAGTAGGTTATAACCTAATGCTATGACAGCACGACACAGCTGTCCTGTGGTGGTCTACACACTTTTTCACAGGCCTACCCATTACTTTATTTTTGCCTATGCCACTGTTGTGACCACATTGCATGCTGCTAAAATGCAGCATGCTAGTAGTGAAGAGCAAAAGTCCAGGCACTTGAACATCAGAATCTTCTTACTGAAACTTCTAGCATGGAGCTAGACTATAGTGCTGCCCCTGGCTGTATTTGACTTCACTATTTTACCTTTGAAGTCTCAATAAAAAATTACAATGTTCAGTCATTCTTAATGAGTGACTTTCTAAAAGATTTGCTTTTAAACATAATAAATACTTTTTGGCTATTCCTCCTCATGTTTTGGCCTAAACAGTACACTTTCACATGCACATGCAGGAAAATTATTCAGAGCCTGAGTATCTGAACCTGGATAAATCACATCAGTATCTAAACCTGAATTAAACAGAGAATGTGCACTACTTTTTGTAGTTAGCTACCATTTTTAGTAGCTAATAGCTGTAGCCATTACAATTATATGAAATGTAGCTAGTAGCTGTAGTGCCTACAAATTTTTGTGTAGCTATAGTGATCATTTTTGCTACAATGTTGCTACAGGCTTCAGACAATCCATACAAAATGTAAACCGCAGAATGCGATTATTAACTGGGCGGGCAGCAGCTGGTGGCAGCTGGTGGCAGCGGACCCACATCTGTCACTTATACCAAGATCTCTAATCCCATGCAACGTTGTCAAAAACATCACAGATGTCCTGAAACTGTGAAGCAGATCCTGTCCAAGTAGTGCTTTAGAACGCATAATGGTACAGGAATAAACCAGAAGTTGTTATGGGGCCCCCTGGTGGCCATATAGCCCTAAGCAGCTGCTTACCAAAAAACTAAAATACTCATCACTTGGTCATTTAGTGCAGGATATATACATTATACTACATATGCCAATTAAAACTATTGATGTGATAAAGACTTATGATATCTGAACATCCATCCATCCATCCATTTTCTAAGCCGCTTCTCCGTCAGGGGGGGTGCTGGAGCCTATCCCAGCAGTCATCGGGCGGAAGGCAGGATACACCCTGGACAGGTCGCCAGTCCGTCAGTCAGTATCTGAACATTATTGAGTTTAAATGGTGAAAGTGGTGGTCTTCAGATTTTTGCAAATAGGCTGATGGTTTAACGTTATGCCTAATACAATGTGTAATGCTCTATTCCTTTAAATAAAACAATTTAATCAATCTAATATGCTTAAATCTAATGTAGTATTATGATGCAACATGGCCATGCCTCTCAAGCTCATATGGCGGTGCGGCCTGTGGCAACTGAAACTATTAAGCCAGAGATGTTGGGCTGAATGTGGGAGTTCTGTGGGACCACATCATATATATTAACACAAATGAAGTACTTCTATTTAGACCCATTAATGCTTAAGTTGTTCTAAATAAAACCCATGGTTCTAAGTATAACCAAAGCCTTTACTAAAGCATCCTTGAAGAATTATCTTTTATAGGTGTGCAGTTATATTCAGAACCATGAACCATGCTTAAAAGGTTCTTTGCATGATAAACTATCTCTTCAGAATGATGGAAAATGTGTTGTATATGACTCTACAAAGAACCTGTTTGATAAAGCTTCCATATAGCACCATAAACAGTTGTTGTAATGTTACAAGCTTGACATTAGAACAATAGCAGAATTCTTTTGGGTGCTATACATTTGTTAAAGAACCTTTTTAAGTGTGCAAGTGAAATATTATTCTTCACTGTGTATTTATACCTGGTTATGTTTCAGCTCAGCTTAGTCCTTCTGTGAGCAGTAAAACTCTATATGTAATATTTATACCCTATATTTTGTAAGATGACCCTAAATGTGTCTAAAAGCAATTTGATCACTGTTGTTGTTGTTGTTTTGGTTGTTGGATGTATACAGACTTGTGTAAAAATTCAGGCGCCCCTTGCTCCTGTTTGCTATCCTTGTTGTAAGTGAAAATACACATCCTTTAAGTGGGGAACCCACTTTAGCACATTTTAATACACAGTTACTGTTTATTTGCTGAATTAAACGTACTGCAGCCCTTGCAAAAGTTATGCAATGTTTCAGATTTGACTTTTTATAGAAATTGTGCACACATTTCTGGAACAATCCATATTTCAATGTTAACCTACTGTCATTTCAACATGTGATTTGACCAGGGGTCTTTAAAATTTTGCAAACGACCGTATCAAAATAATAAATAACTTTCACCTTTATTGGACCTTATGTAATATAGTTTGTATTTAAATATAGCAATAATATCTTTATTTAGCACTTTGCATAATGGTGGCAGCTCAGAGTGCTTTACAGACAGCTGATAGTGCTTAACATTAATAAAAGAAACTATGAGTATTCATTTTAAACCATATAAGACAATGACACAGATCAAATTAAAATGATAAAGACCAAAGAGATTTTCAACTTCTTTAATGCCATGGAACCACTGGTGGTTCGGGAACGCACTTAGTCATATTCTTTACTTCATAAATTTCAGATTTCATGAGGTACATTCAAAAGGTAGGTGTTTTCTTTCCAATCAATAGATGGGTAATGTCATTTTAAAACATTATAAAAAACGAAGATGAACTCACTGTTTTTTTCTACTGAAAGTTCACCGATTTTACCACAAGTCTGATCTATAAGATGGATCTCAGATGGTGTCTCTTCAGTGATGTGCAGTGTAAAAAATGATTTTTCTTTAAAAGAAATACTAAGTGTCTAAGATTTTTTGCTTTCAGCAGTAAATTGTAAACATATAGCAACTTGTGTATGATCATAAAACACATTTTCTGTTAATTTAGGGGAACTTTTACCAAAAAAAAAACAACAACATTTATTTCATGCAGAATCATTTGCCTTACGATTTGGGCATGTAAATTCAGATGGAAAAAAACTAAATATGCCCTGAAGAATTAAGTTCTAAAGTTAGAACTTAACTAATTTAAGTTAGTTAAATAGTTAAATTGTCTGTGCAGTATTTTCTCATGCTCTCTGTCTATATATAGACTATGGGCTGCAGCCCAGCTCGTCAGAGACCTCACTCTCTGCAGCAGCGGTCTCCAGCCATGGTCCTGGACAGCTGTCTTCATGCAGAGTTGAGTACTGACCGCAATCTGCTACACCTGCTATAGCTAATTAACTTATGTAGAAGTTTCTGATTGAATGGATCAGGTGTATTAGTGGTAGGTAAGTGAGAGGCAGCATGTTCAATGCAGCTTGCAAGTAAACTCTGAAGGAAGGAAGCTCTCCAGGACCAGGGCTGGAAACCACTGCACCACCTGTCCACCTGGTTCCCTCATTAGAATAATTGCTTTATTAGGGAGATGAATTCATTAGAAGTCTAATTGTGACCTGAGAGACCCCCAGCTGTAAGCCTGAGGCCATCTCTATCAGTGATAGTGTGTAGTATAACAATCTCCATCAAGCTTTAATTGTACAGCACAAAATGCTACAACTGAATGTCACGGCAGTAACTAAAGGTTTATTCTGTGCCCATTATAAAATGAATATATCAGGAACGTAGTTCTGAAAGTGAAGAACTGGAGTGTGACCCTAGGATTTAGCAGTTTAATAGAATAAAGGGAATGTTGCATTGTAGAGAAATTTGCATATTGTAATTTCTTTACAGTGGTGCTGATAAGAATCAGGGGTATCAGTGTCTACAACACAAAGGCACATTTGTATGCAAACGTTTTAAAAAGGGAGGAAAAAAAACATGAAATGTGCCATAACATTTGCACATTTTAAGTTATAATATATATTTTTTGCTGCAGATAAACAGTGATTGTACATTACCTTGTATTTAAGTGTGTTCTCTGTTAAGGATGTATATTTATTTTCACTTACAATATAAAAAATAGGGGTCTGGGGCACCCAAACTTTTGCTAAACCCTGAACTAAAAACAGTAATTAACCCTTGTGTGGTTTTTTGTTAGTCAGTGGGTCTGGAGGATCCTTTGCATTATTGGTAACAATTTATGTAAAATTATCAGATGTTTAAAATATCACAAGTGGCCAGCGTAGGGTTCTCCTTTAGCAGCTGTAGCCAGTCAGCAGCCTGTCCATGTTGTCCACCCTCACACACACGCACATACATAAACAAACACACACACACACACACACACACACACACACACACACACACACACACACACACACACACACACACACAAACAGCAGGCCATGTAGGGGGAGAACAGAGTGAAGGACACAGCACCTCCACAATTTCATTCCCCGCAGGTTAACCCCAACATCACCTGTAATATAAATGTAAAAGGTGTACAGTGTGAAGTCACTAGAAATGTTTTATTGCATATGATCTTCACAGAAAATGAACAAAGGCCAAAGAATCCAGGGTTGAAATAATTGCATCATTTTTTATTATTTTACCACACCACACAAGGGTTACACCGTATTTAGAGTCATAAGGGTCATCTTGGTAAGTCATGTCCTGCATTGCTTATAATGGTAAAATATTAGCAAATCAGGAATAATATGTTTCTTTTCCCTGGAATGTAAACAAAAATTTCCTGGAAAAAAAGGTTGGGTACTACTTTGCTGTATAATGCCCTGCATGTACCTTCAGGCAGCGTATTCAGAGCCATTCTGTGTATGAACTTTAGCTTTTAGAGGCATTAAATGTTGTGGATGGAGTCCTATCACCACCACTGTGAACAATTTTAACTCTAGAAATTTCTTATGAACAGGTTATTTTCCATCAAATGACTCCGAATGACTGTTTACATCTTAACTATTTAATCATGCATACATTTTGAAACATTAGCGCAGTCCCCTTTCAAGCAACAATGCAAAGAAATAGGCAGACTACAGCGGTGCTAATGAGCCACAGATGAAACTGTGCTGAGATCATAACAACAATTCATAACACATGCATAATGACTATTAAGTTTATTTGATTGATAACCAGATTAGAACTTTAAAATCTTAAAGCAAAAACAATGTTCCATTGGCCTGTATTGACTATCTATGTCATTATATGCTTAATGAATGATTTTGTTAATAGATGGGTATTATAGATAGATGGTGTGACTAGACTGCCACACTTTAAAATGGCATATTTGCTGTGCTTTTATACTTATGTATATACTTATTTATGTACTTATGTATTATATATATATATATATATATATATATATATATATATATATATAATGTTGTCTCTGTCCACATTTATCTCCATTTTTACTTTTCTGTACCATTTGAGCACGGTAGCTGTCCTTTTACATTGTGTGAATATTTATGGTGAATGGACCAATAGAAATGCTCCATCGCTTGAAATAAAATCTCTTTACATTCACTTTCATTGAAAGTAAAGAAAGTTTGTGCTCTGTCCTGCAAAAGAATTATTTTGGAGATGTTTATTTTTCTTTGGACAGCAACGATATGTAGTTACATATTTCGAATTTTCACATGACTGAAAAGACTGTGCACCCCCACCCCACCCCTTCTCCACCACTTGGCTGTCACCATCTTCTGCAGAGCTTCCTGTGTAAAGACAAGAATGCTCTTTCTGATTGTGTAACTTTCTGTCCTCTCTTGTCTGATATTCACTGATATATTTATTATCTCTGTTTAGGCAACTACCCATTTTCAGATAACCTTTTACAATGAAAGGTGAAAAGTGGATGTTCACACAGGATCTGTAGAACTTTTACCATGCTCACTGTCCTTACCCTGCTTACAGTGTTTACTGTGCTTGCTGCGGCTGCTGTACTTGTGAGTAAACCACATGAGCTCTCTGAAACCCAAACGTTCCTGTTTCCTCTGTTCACAGGTGTGAAGTCAGTTGTGTGACTGTGTGACTCATGTACCTCATGTCATGTGAAGCGTTCACTAAGCATCAGAACCCTGATGGAGACAACAGGTATGCAAAATAACGGGTAAGCCCTCCAGGGTCCCGCACTAATATCACTCTTGATCAAATTCTCTGCTGACCAGATGGGCCTAATCCAATCTGTAAACTGTAATATGATTATTATTAGTAGATGAGATCTAAGTTTTATTTTACCTTAATCATTAACAAGACAATGTTTTATTCATGAAATAGAAAAAAAGATTGTATATAATTATTTAATATAGGCTAATGAAAGAAAAAAAAATGTAAATTGGTAACCCAATTGTATTTTTTTTCCTTGGTGTTCTTTTTATTGCTCTTCAGTACAGGCCAATGATGAAAATAAAATAACATTCCAAACTTTTAAGTCCAAAAATTATTTGGTGACCACTAAATGTTATACAAACCCAGTTCTCTGAAGGCTGGGACAGTAAGTGAACTGGTAATAAAAACAGAAAGCAGTGATTTGGAAATCCTGCTTGATGTGTGTAAATAATAAACAGTAGAGGAAAACACGATGTTTAATGCTTTACATCATGTACTGTAAATCTGTTCCAAATTTAATGCCTGCAACATTACATACAATCATGTTACATTATTTTTAGCAACATAATAAACATTTCGGGACTGAAGACACAACTTGATCCAGTTTTGAAGGTGGAATTTTTTGCCATCCTTCTGTTATACATGTCTTCAGCTGTGCAACCTTACTGGATATTTGGTGTCATATTTTGAATAAGACACATTTTCAATAGGAAACAGTATTAGACTGCAGATAGGCCAGTCAAGCACCTATACTCTGAATATGCAGCCATGCTGCTTGGTGTTATGTTAAAATGATCATGGAGGGTCCTGAAAAAGACGTGGTCTGGAGGGCAGCATAGTACAGTCTTAACTTGTATTTGTGGATGCGGTATCGGGTGGTGAAGACTGATTATAGTTTATCAAATATTCTCAAGCCTATGTCACTGTGATATCCATCACAGAAGAATGCTGGTTTTTGCATTGCATACTGAGAGGTTGAAGGTCATCCTCATTCATTTAGGGTGTTTGACCTTTTCTAAGCAGAGAGATTTCTCTGGATTCTTTTGACCATATTTTTGGCTCTTTCGATGGTACTTAAAATCCTTGAAATGATTGCATAAGGAAAATTTTAACTGTTAGAATTTTTGCTGATTCATTTTTGGAAAAGAGATGAGCCTCAATCCATCCTTACTCAGAAAAGAATGAGGCCTTCCTTGTACATTCCTTTTATGCCCAGGCAGGACTGCCTCACCTGTTTAAGATGTCTTGAACATTCCACAATGTTCCTGGTTTGAACTGCTTCTGTCCCAAATTTTTATGCACAGCTTTACTTTCAGAATGAGCATATGTCCTAAACAATGTTCCAAAATATTCCAAAAAGCTTTTTATTTACATTTTATGAAATGCATTTGTGGTTTGGTTTAAATTAAAAGCTGTAATTATTTCAATTTGTTGCTTTATTCTTTTTAGCTCTAGTCTATTAACATTGTGTCAACCTACACCATAATATGCACTAATTCCAGTAAATATTTTCTGACTTTGAAAATGCCTGTTCTTTTTAGCTAAGAGGTTCAGCATTTGCTGCTAGCTGGGTTCTTCTTATATATATGGCATGTCTAGGATACACAGTGGAAAATGAAAACTGTGCCAACTAACCCTGCTGTGCCCTAACTGTCTTTGCAGCTGCTGGTATGTCATCAGCTGTAGAGTCTAACCTCTATCGCCGTCTTCATGCCATCCTCAGAGAATTGGAAACTGACACTCAAGCCGGCTCAGCTTGTAATAAAGGTACCACTAAGTTGTCTTTAACACAAAATTGGTTGGCAATTAAAAACATAGTATATGTGATGTGGCTAATAACAATAATGTGAATAGCAAAGACAACACTACTTGATCTCTCAACAATGCATTGTATTAACATGTTTGAGTGTCAACATATCGTTTTTTTGTCAAGGGATGCTGAGATGGACTCTGCATAAAAAGGTGGAGAACAGTCCCTCTATTAGTATCTCTATGTTGAGGGTACTTGTTAAGGAGCTTGAAAAGGTTAGTCCAAAGCCGGTCAGTCCCTTAATCTTTCTTTTGGGCATGGAGCCTTTAAATAAAATAGGTAAATCAAGTAACAAAAAATACTTAGCTTTTGCCAACTTTGCTGATTCATTCGCAATGTTTAATGTTCTGCCTATATGACTCTAATGTTCAGCAGGCAAAATATCACAAGACACTGACTTTGTTAGGATCTAAAACCATATAAGAGTTTTGGAAGTGACATCTTGGATTGTCAATATCTTATAACTGCACCAAATGAAAAAAGAACCATATGATTTTAAGCCAATAATATGTCAGAGGTGGGCAACTCAAGTCCTGTAGAGCGAAGTTGTGCACAGTTTGGTCATTTTCATGGTCAAATGGGCCTGATTTAATTGACCACTTATTTACATTAACCACTACCAACCTCATCTCCTTCTTGCCCTCCTTCCCTTCTCTACCCCGCTATTACCCTTTGGCCTCCTTTAAGGCCTGACTATGTTTGTTCTATGTACCACATTATTTGTAAGTCGCTTTGGATAAAAGCATCTGCTAAATGTAATGTAATGTAATGTAATGTAATACCTGGAGTTCTATGCCTCTGCCTTGTATCATAGTGTAAAACCTCACATTACATCAAACGTCCATAGTTTACCTGCTTTAATTGTAGATAACCAGAGAGAAACAGATGAAGTAGAAAAACTGTAAATTTGTTGTGAGAGTGTCTGTGTAGGCTGAACTATTTTTATTTCAGGCAGAGAGAATTGACTGCAAAATTCGTATCATCCCTTTGCTGCATACATTGGCCTACACAGTTATTCAGGTCAGTTTCCTTCTTGGTCTTAAAAAAAGCTCCTGTCAAATCTACAAATATCGTTACTTGCTGTATAATTTTTTGTTTTTTGTGTTGACTCTCCAGTAACTTGCCAAACTAAGAAAACAGACGTTTGTTTGTTGCCTGATAGACATGCAGCTTATCAGTTTTTGCATTTCTTGGCAGTCTGCTCATGTTCCAGATGACCTAAGCGAGAGGATTTATGTCTGCCTGAATCGGCTAGTTACACTACCTGAGCCTTACTGCTCAATAGGCCTCAACTATGCTAAACTCCTGAAAATGGAGCGCAACATACCAGGTAATCATTTCAGGAATTTCAGATGAGATGGTGGTGTATCAATATATTACTGGAAAATCCTTGATGTGCTGTTACATCCTTCTTATTGTTGATGGTTTTCCAATGAGACATTAAATTGAAATAATGTACCTCACAGCTGTTTGTGCAAATAACAGTAACAGCAGCCATATCATTAATACAACGAGGAAACTGCTAGTCAACAAGGCCATGCAGGTCATATCACTCTAGTAAACAGTTTAGGACACTATAGAAAGTGGGAGTGAGCATATATATATATATATATATATATATATATATATATATACACACACAATAAACTTTGATATACAAAGTATATGGAATGAACATTGATCATTGATATATACAATGAACATTGCTAAATAAATAAATAAATAAATAAATATATATATATATATATATATATATATATATATATGGAATGAAAATCACAGTTGAAGGGTTGATGATGGCCAACAAAAACTGCATCAATAAATGAGCATTAACAAACTGCAGGTGGAGCATAAAAGAAGGGAATTCTGATGAAGGGACCAGTATATATAAACAGTGATCCCTTGGACAGAGTGGTCTGAGAGTGGCTATTGTATAAGGTGAAGCTACAGATGGGTGGAGCTTCAATATGTACATAATTTGACATGGTGCAGAAGAAGCGTCAGATGAGGCCATCGTTTCTGTTTTGCTTTTAGTGAGAGCAAGGGAAAATCTCTTTCTTCTGATGGCCACCAAACACAAATGCACTCTCACTAGCTCTGCACACAATAACAGAGTAAACACATGCACATATTGTAACTGAAGAACAACAACATAACAACATTAACAAACATCTGAACAAAACATTTTATGAACTATACTATTCCATTTTTTTAATCTCAATGTGTGATCCATGTATATCAAGGTTCATTCCATATATATATCAAATGTCATTATACATATAGATCAATGTTCTTTCCATATATATCAAATTTCATTGTATATATATATCAATGTTCTTTCTATATATATATATAATATTTCCTGTTTGGCTTGCCATAATATATATGACAAGCACTTGAAGCACTTGGATAAAATGTAAGTAGCCATGGACCCTGGAATGCCACAAGTTTAAGCAGGAAAGTAAAGCAGAAAAAATTACTGCTATATGAGGTAAAAAGACAGTACAAAGTACAAAGATGACACGAAAGTCTGATATAATACGTATCAGTCTATTACCTACAAATCAGGTCTGTAAAAGAAAGCACTGATTTTTAATATGGATTTACTGAGTCCTTATGACTAACAGATTTTTTTTATTTACTGTTTTGCATTGCATACAGTAAGTATCACAGTAAAATTTAATGTACTTACTACCTACTTACTCCTCATAATAACCAAACTCCTCAGTGTAACAGTTGCAATCTGCGGGCCATTACAGTGTAACTCAGTAAGAATGTCTGGGTACTTACTATCATTTTAGTACAAAATAATTATGCAGCAATATAGAGTTTTACTTGCACAGTTTGACCCAGTTAATGTCTCAAACCTGTTGGACATTTCAGTGTAATTAAATTTCAATAATTACATTTAGTATTAAGTATTTTAGTATTTTAGTATTTGAGTACTTAGAACTTTGTTCCTCATACTCACCTCATTAGTAACTACAACTTAAAAAGCCTGTGAAGAAAACCTGTCCAGTTGAACTTTACAGAATGTTGGCAAAATCAATATAATAACTTAATTTTGTTTATATTGTTCAAATATAATATTTATATTTTATATTTATATTGTTTATATTGTTTATATTGTTCATATATATATATATATATATATATATATATATACAATTAACTAATGTTAGCATTTGTTATTGTTGTTGTTTACAAAAGGTTTAGTTTCAGTGTGCCACAAATAAAATAAAAATAAAATTCTTATAGTATAGCTCTTAAACTAGAAACTCAATGCAATGCAACAACTGTAGCAGTCAAATGTATTCATTTATGTTTAAAATGGATTTCCCAGTTAGCACATCTGCGCTGTTTATCATGTGGTGGTCTAACAGGTGCACTCTCTGATTGGTTGCAGGCGCTTTGTATCAAAGGCGGGTCATTGCTGAACACAGCCTAAAGAATGAACACTATCCCCTTCATGAAAGGTGACAGCCTAACCAATCTTTGTTTTCTTTGGTTTTATCCTTCTGTACTTTTATCTCTTCATCATTCACCATTTCATCATTCATCCTCATTCATCTCATCACCATTAGCTTTGAATCCGGTTAGACTTTTATTATGTATGTCTCTGGACACAAGACATATCAAACTTACAAACAAAGCCTATAGAGTTAGATGCAAAAATCGGAATACCGTGAACAGTGAAATTCCATGTTTTCTTAAATTTCTATTTAATCGAACATTTTGGAAGAAATAATTTTATTTATTTATTCATTTATAAACTCCAGTTAGCCTTTGCATGGTATTCAAATTTCATGATGAATGGACCAATAGAAAAGAAACAAATGTAACTTTGTAAAAAGTCTTGTTACTTCCATTAAAAGTTAAGATTTTTTCCTTCTACTGTAAAGTTGTTCCAAATATATATATATATATATATATATATATATATATATATACATATATATATATATATATATATATATATATATATATATATATATATATATATATTTACGGCCTTTAAACATCAGTTTGGAAAATCGTGGCCATGCAAGTAGATCGTCATCTATCTAATCTTCTCAGAAATATCTCCCAAAACAAGGAATAACTAATAAATGAATAACAATAGCAATTTTGACTGGAAATGAAGTAAATGAAGGGCGGTCTCTGACTTCTGCACAGTACTGTAGAACATTGGCAAAACATCTTAGTCCATCCAGCTTCTATCGGCATAGAAGGGGAGGTTTGTTGGGTGCAATCTATAGTCTGAATTGACATCATAAACCACAAATGTCACTGATGCGACCAATCACACAGCAGTAAAGACAAAACAGTAGTGGCTAAATATTAATGTGATTAGAAAAATATCACTAAATGTCAGATTCAGCATTTATTACTTCTACCTTGCTAAACCAAGACTTGATGTCATTCAGTGATGTTAGCTCGCAAAGTTTACCATCTCAGGACCAAGTGAACCATGCAAGGTCTAAACAAGCAACGGTGCTGTTTATGACTGTAGAAGTAAAAGTACTGTCCTTTGAAAATACTCAGAAGTGCAAATCCAGCGCAAATACAGTAACTGAGCAAATATAACTAGCTACTTCTCATCTGTGTATAATTTAACCTTCTCTTCCTGGCTTGCACAGGGTGTTTGTGTTTGTGGACCAGGCCGTGTTTCCTCAGACTTTGCTGGATGCTGTTAGGGCTGATGTGCAGTATGGAGCTGCAGACTGGGACACACTGAGCCACAAGCGCAGGGTCCTACTGCACACACTGCAGGCTGGTCTTGGGAAACAGTGCCATGGACGACAACTAGCAGAGGCCCTAGAGGTCTGTATAGGTTTTAAAACGAGGCTTTGAGGATCCTGAATGTCACAGCATTCTAAGCATTGGCCCTACCATCAGATTGTAAGTTTGATACTTGACGTTTATTTCTTCTTGTCACAGGAATTATGTGATGTAGAAAAATACTTCCAGGATGTTGTGGCCACTGTGGAGGAGAGAATAGAGGATGGAGGTTCAGAGCGTGACCAGTACAGTACAAGATTACAGCAGCTCTACCATGACATCCTCTCCTCTACAGGCAAAAGTAGGTAGAAATGTCTTAATACCATTGTGCAGATTTTCAGCATGATGCTGACTATGTTTCTACATACAGTATGTTATCGCACGTTCTCTCTGTTCAGATCCATCAAGTCCTACTAATCTGATTGGAAGTACACTGCCCAGTCCTGAGATCAGCTTCCATGTCTGGACAAAGGAAGATGAGATATGTGAGCTGCATTACCAATTTTTACCATGTCAAACATACATATTTTTTGTTTCAAGACTGTTTGTAACATGAACTCCAAGCATAGTGTCACGATTGGCCCCTCCCAGTCATCCATGTGCTTTTGTTTTCATTGAATTCTTCCCTGTCCTGCCCCCTTGTTTTCAGACTTTGCCCTTGATTGTTCTCACCTGTGTTGCCCACCTGTGTAGTGTTAACCCTCATTGTTTCCCTGCATTTAAGCCCTGTGTTTTCCCCTGTGAGTTTGCTGGTATTTGCATTGTTTGATGTATTCTCATGTAGCGTTTTCTCCTGTGGTGTTTTGTTTATTCCGGCTTCCGTGTTGTTTCCAGTCTGTGTTTAGCTGGGTTATGTCTGTCCCTCCCTTTCTCTGTGTTGGCTCTGTGACCCTGGACTGTCTTGACCCTGATATTGGATTTGCCCATAATAAATCTCGTTCATCTTAGCATTTGCGTCCGCTTCATCATCGCTCCACATAGCATATATAAACTTTATAAATATTCATTTTGTCCAACTTAACCTTTAGATTTATATCGAAAACCATGGCCCATTGCCTGTTTTATTTCCATTATCACAGGATAAAGTAAAGAAGAGTGGTTGGTTTGCTAAATAGTGGTGGCATCATATCTCCAAACGTAGCAGGGCAAAACTTGTTGGTTCAGCTGAGATTGCAATGTATATTCCTTGTATATGAACAAGGAAGCCAGCAAACTGTGCTGGATACTGGAAATGAAGAGACCTGGTATAATTCCTATTAATGATTGCTTTGTTGGTATAATCTTGATTAACCTTTGACTTTCTCAAACAGGGAACGAGTTGGTTAACTTCGCTCTGATGGTAAGCCCTGCCGAGCGAAGCTCTGTGTACCTAGATGAGGACGAGGATGCCAAACGTGCTTCTGTCATCTCTACTGTGTCTATAGACAGTGGTATTGAAGGAGACCTGCCTTTAAATGAGTTCGCCTCCATGATGGTGGAAACCCCTGGTGAGCTGGAGGTCCAGGAACAGCAGAGAAGCTCACAGTTTTTCAGGAGAGCATGTGTAAGGTGGCCAAAGGCTGGAAACAGGATGACTCTAATGATGGAGGCCATTAAGGAAAGTGGAATGACGGCAGGAGGTGGAAGTGGGGGCTCACTCCCAAAAGAAGAGAAAAACTTCACTGCTCGCCTGGTTGTCATAGGTGATGATAGCACTCTGGGCAGACTGGGCAAGGCCTATCACAGTATACGGTATGAAGGCTTTAATGTATCCTTATTATCTGGATGCTTTATCTACATTAAAAAATCGGTCGATATTAGTAACCCATAGTATTGTCAGTATCGGTCAATAATATCGAGCATAGTTTTCATTCATTTTAATTGCATTTTTGCTGTGATTTAGACTCCCAGTGATGGAGCAAAACAGTTTAGACAGATGTGCCACTGGACGACTCAATATAAAACACTATCCGTTATGCTAACAATACAGGCTGAGCAACTATATCTGAACACAAAGCATCATATTGATTAGTGTTAAAACAAACTAAATGAATCAAAATATATACAGGAGTGATTTTCTCCAACATTCAATATAAACAGAGTTTTTGTTCAGTATAAATAACATTTTTTGTCCTTCTTGTTCATAATGTGTGCAGAAAGAGGGAGGCACGCCATCTTTTTCTGACAAAGAGAGTCAACTTGGAAATATACTACATTCCAGTCTCTAGCCAGCCTCTTTCAACCTCTCCAGCTCAGGTGATTGTTCACTGATATATTAGTTTAAAAAATAACACATGCATTAGCATTGAATAATATATTTATAAAGCATTATTTGAACTTTATTTGTACTATTTACTGCAGCATTATTATATTCATTACATAGACCCCCTACATAGAGGCTTCATAACACAGGCATAAGTATTTAATAAGGTAATAAAGCAATATTTGAATATTTATAAACAGCTTATACCAGTTGTACTGGCATAAGTGGCCTTAATCTGACATGTCAGTTTATGAAACTATTATGAAGTATATTTCCCAAGTAATGGAATATTTATAAACATCTTATGCCTTTTGTACTGACATAAGTGCCCTTAATCTGACATTGTCAATTTATAAAACTGTTATGAAGTATATTTCTCAAATAATGGATCTTACATGGCAGAGGCCAAATTAAGAGCACCATGTGTCAGTTCTATGGAGGACTCTGGTGCCCTTGAACTTGCAAGTGCTTGCAGTTATACATATTTTCCTCTATATGAAGACACATATACATACAAAACTTTTACCCTTGCTAAAAATACTACATGAGGAAAAAATAGAAGTCTATATTTCTGCTTGTGTTCAAAAGTACCTTTTTAAATGTACATATGTGTCAAAAATACTATAATTACAGTTATGTTAGGTCACGTATGTCAATACAATGTCATAGGCTTGTCATAAATGTTTTATCATATATAAGCCATTTCTTTATAGACCCATTATGAAGTGCTTATGCATATGATGCAAAGTGTCTATGACTTTCTGAAAAACTCAATGGCAAATGAAAAACTTCAGGTAATGTGCATCTCAAAAAATCCTCTGCATTTCAGGAAAATATACCAGGCCTTGTAGATATGCTTACACTAGCAGCATCTTTGGGAAAGGTAGATCCTTGGTACGAATGCAACATCAACAGTCTAGGAGGCATGATCCTGAAACTAGCTGAAATGGTAATTGACTTTTTTGGAAACTCTTTTCTTCTTCATCCAGTGTCTATTTAGACCCAAAACCAAGTGGATGGATATTATTGGGATGTATTTAATCAGGATTGTTATATTAGAACAAACCACAATTTGTTGTACATATTTGACAATATAATGTAACACCATATGACAGCAGAATGCTCTGAAGTGTGGTCACTCACTCTGGAAACCCTTTATGTATGTGGTCTCTGGATTGCAGCATTCCAGATGTGGTGGATCCTCTGAGCAAAACACCTTTCTTCAGGACATCATTTCATACTACACTCGCACAGCACAGCAACCCATCCAAATCCCCATCTACTCTGTCAAGGTCAGACTGCAATGTTTATATATGCAACATTTAATATCTTATAAGGGTGGTTTGCTTTGGAGAACGTAGAGAAAGAGCTGTGCATTTAAAGTGTGTGCTCTGTTTGCTCAATGGAATTCTTGTTGTGTTTAAGTCATAGTAACATGTACAAGGAGCATCCGCATTACAGTTCATCACCATAGTAGAGACTGAGGACAACAAAGTAGGATGTCATTGTATCACCAATATTAAATCACCCCAAAATACTCTGCAGAGCATCACAGTGTGTTAAAAGACCTGAAGTTCCAAAATACTATTCAGAAAAACTTCAGTGCATGGAATCACATCTATCTGTGTGCGACCGTGTTTCCTATCACTGTGTAAAAGATGCACAAAGCTTTTTTTTGTTATTGAATTGCTCAGAGCTATTTGACTCAGTAAGTGTTTATAACAGATAATTCAACAGTTTAAGAGAAACAATAAAACCTGTCTAATGTGTTAAGTATATTTCTATTCAAGTGTGTCCTTGAAATGTATCTTCATAACTACATAACTGAGGTCTAGAAAGGCTGCCCTGTTTGGCCATTTTTCAAGCCAGTGCTTGTGTTGCAGGAGGAATAATTCTCACCGTGTCCATCTATGACCCAATGCCACATTTAAATACAAAGCTGTATGTATATAACCAGTCCACTCTTCCTGTGTCTAGATGTCCTTCCCTGGCTTGGATCCTAAAATAGTGGAGGATGTGTTTGTGTGTCAGTTGGACATTGACTTCCCAGAGTTCAGGCCTTTCAGACCTACATTAAAAGACACAATCAAAGGTACGCATGATTTCAATAGCATTGAATTGGTGCTAATTGTTGAAGATGGCTTGCCTTGTTTGCCTAAACACCAGTGTTTAACTGCTTATGTTCATTTTTAAAGGATCGGTGCGCTACAAGAAACACACACAAGACGAAGGAGGAGTAGTCGTGTCTGTCATTTACAGAAGGGTTACTATCATCCTCTGTTTTCTTGTAAATATAGCATGAGCCCTAAGAGTGCACTCTTAACAAACGGTGCCACGAAGAATTTTTTGAGTGATACCATAGCGAAACTTCCCTAAAGAATCCTGTTGACCTTGTAAGATCTGTGAGTATGAACAGCCTTTTAAAAGCTTAAAGAACCTTCACACAATATAATACTTTAGAAATATAAAGGTTCTTCCTAGAACATTTACATCAGTGGAGGTTATTTAAAGTGGTTCTTCACACTCAGACATGTCATTTACAGAAACGATTCCCAGTAGCAGCTGTTCTCAAGCCAGTCTTCAGGGATCACCAAGAAGTCCAGGTTTTTTTGCTCGGTCCCTAAATGTTGCAAGTTAGGTTGCCTCAAAAATCTGGGGCTTCCTGAGAGCCATTTTGAGAACCACTACTCTAAAGAACCATCCATTTAAATGGTTCTTCTATGGCATCGTGAAAAAGAACCCTTTCTGGCATCTTCGTTGTTAAGAGTGTAGATGACTGTTCATTGGTCATAACGCTTGTTGTAGCACTTTCCTTAAAGGGTGTCTACATAACACATTCATAACATCTTACATAAACACTTCATAACAGCTTCATGAACATTTAAATCAGCATTCGTAAAGTGTGCGTGTTTTACTTGCTATACTGTGTCATTATACTGAGGGTCATTTTTCAAAATAAAAGTTTTTGTTTTTTATCGAGAAAAAGTTTATTATTATCAGTAAAACAGGTTATTTATGGACAGCCAAATTAAAAATGACCTGACTTAGGCACTCCATCAAAGTCACATTCATTCGAATGATTGTTCCTAAGCATATTTTAGAGTAATTAACTGCCCATGTAGTAAAGTGACATACAAACGGTTAACAAATGGTTAAGAGCAAAGAGATTATTAAAAACAAATCAAAAGTATAGGTGAAAGCACTTAATGATCAGGGGGATAAAGTGAGGTCATTTTTATCTTAGCTCAACAGAAATTAAGCACTTTATTGAAAATAAAATTCTTTTTCAAAATAAAAATGTAACAAAATAGTAGCCCACATTAATGTCATACAAAAATGTATACTTTATCATGTAACATGTTAAGAAGTGTTTATATAAGATGGTATGAACGTCTTGTGTATCAAATAAAGTGTTTTATTGTGCTTTATAGTCGGCCTCCACTAATATATCATTTGGTTGTTAGTATTGGTCGATAGTAGTAACCCATTGTATTGTCAGTATTGATAAATAATATTGAGCATAGTTATCATTCATTTTGATTGCATTATGGATGTGATTTAAACCCCCAATGATGGAGCAAAACAGTTTAGACAGATGTGCCACTGGACAGCTCAATACAAAACACCATTATGATAACAATACAGGCTGAGCGACTATATCTGAACACAAAACATCATATTAAAACAAACAAAATGCATTAAAAACATCACTAAACATTTTAAATGATATACAAATAGCTGGTAATCCTTGGCAATGATGTCTATTAAAACAGCATTTTTCTTTCTAATGATTTTTTGCATGTTAGATTAGATTAAGTGACCCTTATTTGTCCCACAACAGGGAAATTTCACCTCTGCATTTAACCCATCCATGAAGTGACACACCACATACACACTAGTGAGCACACACACTAGGGGGCAGTGAGCACACTTGCCCAGAGCGGTGGGCAGCCCTATCCGCAATGCCCGGGGAGCAGTTGGGGGTTAGATGCCTTGCTCAAGGATACCTCAGTCACATATTGCTGGCTCTGGGGATCGAATCAGTGACCTTCCAGTCACAGGTCCAGGTCCCTAACCTCCAGCCCATGACTGCCCACTTTACTTTTAACACTTTATTATAGGCCTGTTTAATCTATCAGATAAATATTTGGCCTTTTTTCCGTTTGCTTGTATTCTTTTTTCCACCTAATATTAATATTTCTAATTGTGGCATTCTCTCCACACTACGTACAGTCTGGATCTGTATAGAAATTAATTTGCAAAAACAGTATGTTTTACATTTTTCTGATGTGCTGAAACCCAACACAAATGCCACTTCAGCCCAGAGCAGTTTAGCTCCTCCCATTCACTGAAGCTATAAGGAATGTTTTAGCGCAGACTTTCTGAACGAGACCCAGTATTGGTCCTTTCTTACCGCAGCACTAATGAAGGGCAGGCTAATTGTGAAGGTCTGTGTTGGTATGGAAAGTCACCTTCATGCTGTTTTTTTTTTCTACAGGCATCCATCAGCAATCGGGAAGTGGACAGAGGAATGTCTCTGACAACGTGTGGAGCGTCGATCTGCCACGCTCCAGCACGCGGAACCAAAAGTATGTTATAAAAGAATTCATTACAACACCAAAGCAAGGTTTCATCTGTGTTAGATTTTGTAGGATTGTCTAAGGACGACACTTTTTCCCCACAGATCTCGACAGCCTGAATGTGGATTTCCGTGATCCAAATCCTGCAAGATACTGTCTGGTGAGAATGAACCATCTATTGTATGCACTGTTGAAGACAGGACAAATAAAATGCTGAAATAACATCAAACAAGAATGAGAATTATCCATCCATAATAATGTACTGTCCTGTAGCCTACACTCAGAGTGACCAGAATTTCCATCAGAACCCTGGAGGAGAAGACATTCACAGTATGCTTGGACAAGGACTCCGACAGAACCTTCAAAAACGTCCAGAGGTAAATAAACACAGATGTACAGTCAAAGCATGTGTAAATATTTAAAAGGCCTGTATTCTGCTTTTTCTTTTTCTTTTTTTTTTGAGTTTATGTACCAAAATGAGTCATACTTCATTTTTACATGACCATGTTCCACGCTCTCTTTACCCCATGGAATGAAACAGGCTCTGACGGGATGCCTTATTCAAAAAGCAGTCTGGACTAAAACACTCCTTATACCTTCAGGGTGACTGGGTGGAGCTAAACCTCTGTAGACTGAATAATAATAATAATCACAATAACAGTGAATGCAAAAGAGGCCATTTTTGCAGAGGCCATTTTTCTATACATACAAGTGGGGAGTGAATTTTAACTAAATGTATATTAGGGACTTATCAAAAGTTTGGCCACTAAAATATTTAGGCGGATAAAAGAAAATAGGCAAAAGAAATAAAAGGCAAAACAGTTTATTCCCAAAAGTTAAATAGGATTAAAACCTAACAGCAATAAATAGTATGAAAATCTAACAGCAACATAATACTCTAAAAATCACTGTAATAAAAATATATAAACAAAACAATGTTTGTCAGAATGGAATTGCCTTGGATGGCTAAATAGACTAAATTGCGTATAGTAATAGTTTTAGATTGTTTGCTGTATGTTTGTTTCACTAAAAGCCATAAATCAATTTAATAAATTAAAAGCCAATTAAATTCAAATGTTTTTTTTAGTTCTCAGCCTGAAATTTAGTTCTAGTTTCTGTAAAAATTTTGATTTATATACTCTACTAAGCTTCCACCGGGTGCTCCGGTTTCCCCCCACAGTCCAAAGACATGCAGTCAGGCCAATTGGACATGGTAAATTGTCCCTAGGTGTGAGCGACTGTGTCTGTCTGTCTGCCCTGTGATAAACTGGCAACCTGTCCAGTGTGTATCCTGCCTTCTGCCAGATGACTGCTGGGATAGGCTCCAGCACCCGCCGTGACCCAGAAGGAGAAGCGGCTTAGAAGATATGCATGTGTGTGCATGTGTGTGTGTATGTGTGTGTGTGTGTGTGTTTGTGTTCTACTAAACTTGGTTTTCTATTACACTTTAATGTATTTTTTTTTCTTAAGGTTTCTTATTAATGATAATGAAAATGATTCCTTGCTTAAAGCAAATTAAAACTGCTATAATAAAAAAATGACTACTGTTTCTGCATCTGCCCTGTAGTATAGAGGTGATTCCAAGCTCGGATCCAGGATTTTGCCTTCAGAAGTTCAAGTCCAGGCAAACTGTGGAGGAAGATGACTCGGGGCTGAGCAGATATCTGAGCAAGACTTTCTCTTTGCCCATCAACACCTTCTCTGGTGTGCTATTGTGATGATAGCAGACACTCCTGCCTCTGACTTGAACTCTGCAGCCAAAGAGACACGCTGGCTGAATCATATACCTCTGTGGTGTGAATATGTGCACAATGCATACAAGTGGTGTCTTGCCCAGTATAGACATTAAACAGCAAAAGGCTTTGTTTATTACTGTTTTCTATTTATATCTACTGTGTGTACTGGACACAGTCTTTTGGATCATTTATTAATTATGGATTACCAAAAACAGCGATACTGATGCTCCAAAACAACCCTGTGGTTTACTAACACTGTAACTGTACAGTCCATGTTGTGTGTTTAAAAGCTTATGATTTCATAGGGCTTGCACTGTTGTTTGCTGCACTGGTTGGCTGTTTGCAGTGGTTCCTGAGACCTTAAATAAGCCCAAAAGGTGTTTTTGTCCAGCAGATGGCACTGTAATGCAAAATTAAGAAGTGTATGTATTTGTTAAAGGGCAATTCCACAAATATTTCAAAATTTCTGTGTAATTCACAGTGTAATTGTTGAGATATGAAATAGTTGATCATAGTGAAACTGACTCTGATTTTAATATAATAGTGGTGAAAAGCACCAGGGGTCACAAATACAAGATGGCCAAAGGTTTATGTCAAAACTTTTCACAAACCAGTGTTGCATTTTATGTAACACCTTTCTGTGAGGCAGCTTTCGAAGACATTACATAAGCAATATGTAAGATGACATGATCTGACAAACTCATACTTCCCACTTCAAACAAGTAGGGAGCGACATATCACTAGAACATTGTGGCATCCACCCCTATTGTAAGAAAGCAAGGAAATGCACAGTCCCTCCTCCTCCTTCTTTACTCCTCCCCCGTTTACTTACCAGTCCAGAAGAAATGTTGCGAGTTCAGCATTAAACTTTATTCCTTCTCTCTCTAAAAGCTCTCCAGTGGTGGAAAGTAAAGCCAATGACAACTCTTGTGTGTGGGGAGGGGAGGGGGCTGTACACACACAAGAGTTAGAGAGGTTAGAATATTGCATTGCTATAAGTCTGCAGTGCTACTTCTTTATCCTCTCATGTTAGACTGTTGGCAGACTTGACGCTACGGTAGATATCTCTGCAACATAATACATGGGCATCATTGGCGTTATATCAATACTGTAATTTCTTCACATTCTGTCAAAAATCTTACCAGTTGCACCTTTAGACACTTCAGATGTCTGGTTCCTACCACTGTGAATAGCTCTGATTCTATAACCACTCTGAATGACTTTGATTATGTCTTAATAGTTGAGTTAGGCGGAAATTCTGAAAAAAAGCTGTGGGTTCTCCATCAAAGAGCCTTTCTGTGAATGCTACAATTTACTTCCAATTAAAGAAAAACACCCTGCTGACAGTGATACTTTATGCATAAGTAGGGGTACGTACTCACCAAATGGGCAAAAACATGCTGGGCAGGTTTACAGATTAGTAGCAATGCATGACATTACTAAATATAGTTAAGTGCTTAAAATGAACATATTTTACTCTCTATTGCACTTTACACTACTACCTTTCTTAGCTTTATGTCCAAATAAATGTCCAAATTAATGTCAGCACACAGCAGTCTTTGCATACAGTAAATGGTTTTATACAGCCTTAAAACTATTCATTTTTTTTCAGTAAAACATTCCCTCCAAAAAAATGAACTGCTAGTTACATGTACTCAAGTACATTTCTGATGGATTTGTACTGTCCTGGATATTTTTTAAAAGATGAAATTTTACTTTTGCTTACTCCCTCACAGAAAAGTCACATACTATTCACATGAAGTGTGCAATAACCACACGTTCCCAAGTAGTCCCAAGGTTTTTTTTCCCTATAGGATGTGTGAAAACATATTTTTAACATGTGAATAGCGCAAAACCTACAGGTGTTTATTTGCATGTGAAATATGTGTAACTTTTCTGTAAGGGTAAGTATATTTGGAGAGATATCTGCTGTTTTTGACAGGATCTGTACTGCTTTGCTGTTTGTCACACCTCTGACTTTTAATGTCATTTTAAAGGATCCCATACAACAAGAATACTGAACGGCATTTCCTATACTGATAGATTCTGGATATACTAATACGTTCTGCTGCAGCTCTGTAAGTTATTCATATTGAAGTAGATTTTTGACCCAGTTCTTCTGATGGATTTATACTTTCCTGAGTATTTTCCATTTAGAATACTATTACTTCCACTTAAGTATACATATATAATTTTACACTGATGCGTTTAATGTCATTATAATAATGTGTTGGTGACAGCATCTGTACTGCTTTGCTGTTGGTCACAGCTCTGACTTATCAAGTCACTTCAAATGATCCGAAAAAGAGAAATATAGCCCAGTATACTTCAGTTCTTATGCTGATAGATGCTGGAATTACTAACAGGTTCTGCTGGAATTCTATAAGTTACTCAGTATTTAAGTAGTTTCTGGCTCAGTACTTTTGATGGGTTTGTCCTAGTATTTTCTAATTAGCACTTTGTACAGAACTTTGGTCAACACTTCTTATGTTTAATTGTGCTATATAAATAAATTGAATTTGAAATGAATGATAATTCATTTATGATTTTTGATGATTTTTCCTTCTTTTTCAGGTACCTTACTCAGATATCATGTTAATTCCCATCATAATATATTGATCACACCCTCTGTATTGCACTATTGTCCTTTGACTATTGAGGTCTTTTTTAAAGACCCCCAAAAGAGATGAATAATAAATGTTTATAAGTCACTCAGTACTTATGTATTTTCAATTTGTATATAAGGTGTATCTGTAAGACATGACAAACGCTCTCCAAGAGCTCAGAGATGTAGACAAGGGGTGGCCGTTGGTGGCCAGTGCCATCTCGAAATTAAGCATGACCACATTTCTGGCCACCCTGGTTACAAAACGTGAGAGAGTCAGTCATTCATCTTCAGTCAGCCATCATCAACAAAGCATCAATAATGTTTATTATTTATGATGACAATCTGCTACAGGGTGGTTACCAATCAGTCATGAGTCTAATGACTGTAGTGCAACTGAAATTCATAACTTGGCCTCTTGCTATTGCTAAAGCAAGGTCCATAAAGACATGGATGAGCGAATTTGGTGTAGAAGAACTTGACCATCCTGCACAAAGTCCTGACCTAACCCCGTAGAACACCTTTGGGATAATTTAAAGCTAAATTTAAATCTATCTATCTATCTATCTATCTATCTATCTATCTATCTATCTATCTATCTATCTATCTATCTATCTATCTATCTATCTATCTATCTATCTATCTATCTATCTATCTATCTATCTATCTATCTATCTATCTATCTATCTATCTATCTATCTATCTATCTGGCCAACTCACTGTAAAAGTTCTAGTTACGACCCTGCAGGAGCCTCGTATGTCTCCAAATGCATTGACCCTTCATTAAAACTGAGCTGCAGTTCTCCTACCCGCCGACAGGGCTGCAGTGTGAGTCAGTGACGTCACGAAAGGTGAGCAGCCCTCGCCTTGCCTTTGAACGCCGGCTGGGAGATTTGTATCAGAAGTGGGGCGAGTGTGCACTTTGCTCCGGTGTGGATGTGAAGGGCTGTTTGAAGTGTTCACACGCAGGAAAGATGACCTCACCGCGCTTTTAGAGGCGACGCAGTGAAGGTAAAGAACTTCAGAAGAAACTCAGACCCGTGGAGAGCGTGACGTGTACAAACAGGTGCTCGGCGCAGGTTCATCCAGCGCAGCCTGAAAGGCTCCGGTCGCGATGTTTCTGCCTTTTACAGTAACCGAAGGGTTACGTGGTTCTCCTAGAACAGTAACCAGTGCGGCTGTGGTTTACAGAGGTACTTGTGTCCTATGAAATCGCTGTGAGGCTCATTTCAGCATTTCCCGGACAGGTAAGCTGTAACTCGGACCACGTTAAACCTAAATAATACGGTAGAATCGCGAAAACACGTGGGAAAAGAAGCTCGCGAGTTCATGTCTGTTTGAAACGGCTGTCCTCCGTGCAGCGCGAGCCGGAATGTAAATACAGCTAGAAGAGCCGCTTCGAGCCGCGCGCTGAATACTGAACACTCAGTAGAGGCCGCTTCGTTCCAGATGGTGGACATGTCCTTACCTCGGGGTTAAGAAGAGAAAGTCCGTTTACCCCGATGTCGTTTTGAAGCCTAAAAACCTGCTTTAATATAACTTTAATATAATACTAATAAGCAGCTTATATTTTTACAAGATTCAAGAGTTTTATTGTCGCATGCACAGCAGAACAGGCGGTTAACCTACACTGTACAGTGAAACTCTTACTTTACTGGTTCCTCCATTCACCAAATCTAATCTCAATATAATCTTAGAAAAAAATAGACAATATAAGAAAAACACAAAAAAAAATGTGCAAAGTTGAAAGAAAAATTAAAATGACGTGCATATGTGCAAGTATCTCAAGTAGCTCATAAAGTGCAGGTTGCAATAGATGTAAACGGTAACGCTCTGCGCAGTAACGGATGTAAACGGTAACGCTCTGCGCAGTAACGGATGTAAACGGTAGCGCTCTGCGCAGTAACGGACGTAAACGGTAGCGCTCTGCGCAGTAACGGACGTAAACGGTAAAGCTTTGCACAGTAACGGACGTAAACTGTAGCGCTCTGCGCAGTAACGGACGTGAACGGTAACGCTCTGCGCAGTAACGGACGTGAACGGTAACGCTCTGCGCAGTGAGTGAGTGAGGTGTTCACCAGCCTGATGGCCTGTGAATAGAAACTCTTCGTCAGTCTTGTAGTCCTGGACTTGACACTCCTGTAGCGTCTGCCTGAAGGTAGGAGTGTGAAGAGTCTGTGTTGGGGGTGTGTACTGTCCCTGATGATGTTGTGGGCACCTCCTGATGACCCCGGTGTGATAAGTGTCCTGTAGTGAGGGGAAGGCTGCTCCTCAGATGGACTGTGCAGTTTTGATCACACACTAGAAAGTCTTTCTGTTCAGAGCAGCTCAGTTTCCATACCAGACCGTGATGGAGCTGGTAAGAACACTCTCGATAGTACTCCTGTAGAAGGTGCTGAGAATTTTGGCCGGCATGCCAAATTTCCTCAGCCTTCTCAGAAAGTACAGTGACTGCTGGGACTTCCTGACTTCTAGCACACTACCTTGCTAGAAAAAGCAGCATTGCTGCTCACCAGCAAAACCAGCATAATAATGTATTTTAGATGCTGGTATGCTGATCAGCAGCTATAGAGGTTGATAAGCTGATCATCACCAAAACCAGCATATGTTGTGTTTTGATGCTGGTATCAATCAAGCTGACCATCCTGGGGTGACCAGCATGGTCATTTTTTTTCAGCGGGGTGTATGTCCAAAGTTTGTTGACACCTTCTCATCTAACGCTTCTTCTGAAATCAAGGGTATTGATAGACAGTTTGCTCCCCTTGGCAGCAAGAGCCTCTACTCTACTGGGAAGGCTTTACACTAGATGTTCCACAAGATAGATCATTGCTTTAAGGATTTTTTATTTTATTCAACCACAAGAGCTTTAGCTATGCCAGGTACTGATGTTGAATTATTACAAACATCACTCCAGCTTGTCCCTAAGGTGATGGGACTGTATAGCCCTCTGATGACCTTAGGCCCATGTGCGAATTTCTATGGGGATAAAGAAGCAATGGGTGCTCCTTACAGGGGAAATGTCTGCATAGCTCAGTACGTTGAGATGTAAATGAAATACTTCTTATTGTTTTGAAGATAAATGGTGTATTGTAGAGAACATATTGACAAATTCTTTGCAGGGGTGGTGATAAGAACCAGGGGTTGCCATGTCTACAGCAGTATGCAATAAAGCTATTTCATTTACTTTTCAAAACAGCCAGAGACCCTATGTGTGTCTTCAGGGGTTTTATTATGTAATGTAGATAGTGGTAAAACAGTGATAAATGAGAAACCATTCATTTACTGCTTTTAGAGGCAGTAAATGCTTCAGATGTCTGGTTCCTATCACCACCAATATAAAAAAATCACACTAAGTTGATCTACAGTGGAACATTTCATATCAAACCACTCTGAATGACTTTGTGTACATCTTAACAACCAAATTCCACTATAAAGTAGCTTTCCCATTAACTGAGACCTAGCTTCATAGAACTTTTTCATGTTTTTTTTTTCTTTCAGATAATACCTTTATGTAATGGTCGAGCAGCCATGAGGAGAAGCAAGCAGTGGGATGTCAGAGGAGCTGTGGGCCTTTCAGGCTTCTTTCACTTCCTGCATTGTTGGGCTTTAGGATGCCTTCTGCCCTTCCTTACTCTCTACCTCCGGCACCTTGGCCTCACCGCTTCCATGACAGGCATCATCATGGCCGCCAAGCACCTGGTGGCTCTGGTTTGGAGGCCTGTCTCCAGTGCCCTGGCCAGACGCTATAACAAAAGACGCATGGTCATAATAGGGTCCGTCATCTCTTCAGCAACAGCTGCTATGATACTTCTGCTCTTCCCGCCCACAGGAGTGAGCACGGAGAGTGGAAGCTGTAATGTAAGTCAGCTGAATGCTAACCATACAGTATATGAGTTTGACTCCACCACTCATGAACCCCGGACAACTCCACAAACACACTCCACGCATGTTGCATATTCAGCAGAACCTAAGATGAAGTTTACAGAAGGACATAGTGCAATGGCAGACAACATCAGTGCAAATTCAATCACCAAAAGTGCCTCTGAAACTCAGACATTTGAAGCAGGTTCAGATGAAATTAGCAGCAAAGAAGCTCTGGAAACAAAAACTACTCGGGGCAACCCAGAAAAGAAGAGTAGGTCTTTAAGAAGGCGTGAAGAAAAGCAGGAGGAGACAGATATGGAAATGGCCAGATCTGAGTTCCTTGGAAGCTTGAAAGTCATGGATGCTCAACATCAGATGTTTTTCTTGGTAATGATTGTAGTAGGGATATGGGAGGTCATGGCTGCCCCACTAGAGTGGACAGCTGATGATGGACTGCATGAGTACCTTGATTTTGTGGATGCTTCAGATCGCCATAGTACTGTTAAACCTTGGAGACATCTAGGGACTGCTGGTGGTGTGGGAATCACTGGCATTCTAGTAAGCATCCTATCCTGTCTCATTGGAACTGTGCTGCACTTTTATGCCTACGCTTTATTCATGGTCATAATGGTACCTGTTGTTGCTTTGTTACCACTTTACCGCCACAAACGTGAATGTCTGCCTGGTGGTGGCTTGAAGGCCCTGTTGCTGGTGCAAGGTGATCAACGGGCCATGCTCTGTGCCATCACTGCCCTCTTTACTGGCATGGCAGGCTCAGCTATATCTGACTTTTTCTTATGGCTGATGCAGGACCACAGTGCGTCAGAGCTTCAGATGGGCATTACTTTGGGTCTGGCACCTCTATGCCAGGCTGCTTTTGCCCCTTTGAATGGAAGTGTGGCCAGTTTCCTGAAATCCCATGGGCGGCTACAGCTTCTTGGCATTTTGGGTCTGTCTCTACAGTGCCTTTACTACTCTTTCTTATGGGTACCCTGGGCTGCACTTCCTGCTCAACTGCTGGCTGGACTTAGCACCGGGACCCTCTGGTGGTCGATAGAGGCTCAGTGTGCAGATACTGCCTCACCGGGGACAGAGAGGCAAGTTTTCCGAGTCTTTGAGGTCCTGTCTCTGGATCTTGGGGCTGGGCTTGGCAGCCTGTTGGGGGGGTTGGTGGTGCAGAAGTTTGGATTAGGGGTACTCTTCCAGGGTACAGCGGTTATGCTTGCATTGTGGAGCGTTACTTTAGCTGTGTTGCAGTGGAGGATCCCTCGTCAGCGCAGGATAAACTACTCCCGTCTGCTGGCAGCTGATGCCAGTGAGGTAAGCGAGTCAGAATCTGACCAGGACCATGACTGGCTGGAGAAAGCCATGGAGGAAGATAAGGGGAACAACAACTGGAGGAGTTCTGAGAAATAAGGATTACAGCTGATAAACATTTTTCCACAAAGAAATTTATGCTAGTCACCAATGGCCACCTACGTCTAAGCCTATGTAATGTGAAGGACTCCATGTGAAGGACTCAAGTGTTCCAAATGACTCTTCGTGGCTTCAAGAACGTTACAGAAGAAAGTTGCTGCAGCTGCAGTTTTGCTCAGCTGCCAGAATGCCAATGTATCTGTCTTTGACTACGTGTTATTGGAGAATATGTTTTGCCATTATCTTAAAAGTAAATGCTCATCATAATCTCATTGTTTGGAAACATGTTTCATTGGAAAATTCATGTCATTCATTGGAAAACTGAAGACTCCTTCATTGTGTCATATCCACACCACACCACAGAACATCAGAGAAGGTGTTTAAATGGACTACATTATTTTGCAATGTAGTCCAATTAAATATATGCCAAATTTTGTAAAAGCAGTGGAATTGCTTCTTTTAGAGGAATTAGCGGCTCATAGTAACCATATGAAGAACCAGTGCAGTGCAAGTGACCTTAAAATGCCCAGCAATAACTCAGAACAGCGCTCTGGTCAGAAAGCACTCGTTTATGAGACAAGTCATATGTATGTTGTTCATTGTGTACTTAACTCATTTAATATGTTAAATCATTTATTTGCTCTAATGCTTTGAGGTAATTGGGCTTAAGTGAGATGAACGTGATCAAGTTAAGGCCTCAAAGCATTTGTATTGTTAAGATGTTTTTCCAGGCAATGAAGCCGTTTGTTTATATTGGGGTGTGAGTATATGTGTTCAAATGTTTGCTCTGGATTATCATATGGCTTCACTTGCCATTTTAAACTACTTCCTTGAACGCAAGTGTAGTGTGAGTAACTTATCTCAGCAGGTTTGTCAAACCGAACCTGTTTCATGCAGTATTTGCTAAACCTGTACTGCAGTAAGTTTACTCACTTTAACTGTGAGTGTCACTTACCTTTTTTGTTATTTCTTACAGCCGCCTCATTTACTTCAGCTGAATGACCTGAAAATGAGTTTGGCTGTTCTGACTTTTAAAGTTAAATGAAGCAGATTTGAGATTAATGCGAATGAAACATGCCTGGTGGACACTTTAAAACAGCTCAGCAAAGACCTGTAAATGACCATGTTTAACAGGCTAAGCAACAGGCTATGAGGACTCAGACCTGTTGGAGTAGATATGGAAAGGCTTTTACATGCTGCAAAACTACAGAGTGTGACTACATATATATAATGTTCATATGTATGTATGTTTATATATATATATATATATATATATATATATATACACACACATACATATGAACATTATATATATATATATATACATACATATGAACATTATATATATATATATACATACATACATATGAACATTATATATACATATGAACATTATATATATATATATATATATATATATATATATATATATATATATATATATATATATATATATGTTCACTGTGTGACCATTGTTTGTCTTAAAAAACAAGATTATATATCTTTCAGTTGCTCCTTCCAAGGACTTATTTAACTTATTTTATGTAGCATATTGTCACTGTAAAATTTTAAACTTTGTAGTTTTTATTTTGAAAGCCCCAGCTGACATAACATGAATGTTTAATGACTAATGGACTAATAGATGTGGTGCAAAATGCTTGGAATACTATCTTGTTGCATTAGCCTATGGTACTGTGCAGAAGTCATTTATGCAATTTCCAGTCAAAGTGGTCATTAAGTACGAGTTACTCAATTTACTTTTCATAAAATGTTTCTGCAGAGATTAGATATGAAAATCATTAACTTAAGTGAAAATAAGCGGAAAAAAAACAGGAGCTTCCAAAAGATATGGAGAAAATAAGACACTTTAGACCACCAAAAACTGGTGTTTCTGTCCATCCTTCCACCATGAGAAGACAACACAATGAGTCTAAAAGGATTCTCGATGTCAAGAAGCTGTTACATAAAAAGCAAAATAGACAAAAAAAAAGAAAAAAATGCAAAGCAAAGAAGCTGCTGATGTTCTCAGGATAATGGACTGACCAACCAGAGTTCAGACCCAGCATCATTTAATGTTCGGGATTACTTGGATCACAAGAAACAGTAAATGTAACCAACTTCTAAGACTGAACTTTGGATGTGGGAAGAAACATCCCTGCAGCTTTATTTGAACAACTGTAAGCAAGTCTCCTACAAAGAATGTAATTTGCAATAAAGACAAAGAGTGGACACATGAAAGACTGAATATTTAATTATATTTAGCTGTGTATTTTTCTGTTAAATGTCTTATGATATAAAGATCATTATATATAGATATAAGATTATTGGCCCTTATTCACCAATATCTTCCCAAGGTTTTTTTTAAATGTGTTGTTGAGAAAGGGTCTAAGAAAAAATCTGCATCAGAGTCATGATGTTCATAAACCACAGCAGTGTTCACACTTTGTGCTCTCGAGTGTGTGTAGATTCTGTTCTTACATAAGGACAAATCACAAATAAGAAAACACTTGTGAATTTCAGAATCTTCATAGAAACTGCAGAAGTGGGTTTTAAGATCGGTTGGGGCCCAATGTACCCTTCAAGTCACATATAATATATTGCCAATAATATTCGCTCCTCTGCCTTCACACATATAAACTTAAGTGACATCCCATTCTTAATCCATAGGGTTTAATATGATGTTGGCCCACCTGTTGCAGCTGTAACAGCTTCAACTCTTCTGGGAAGGCTTTCCAGAAGGGTTAGGAATGTGTTTATGGGAATTTTTGACCATTCGTCCAGAAGCGCATTTGTGATGTCAAGTACTGATGTTGGGCAAGAAGGCCTGGCTCACAGTCTCTGCTCTAATTCATGCCAAAGGTGTTGTATCTGCTTGAGGTCAGGACTCTGTGCAGGCCAGTCAAGTTCTTCCACACCAAACTGGCTCATCCATGTCTTTATGGACCTTGATTTGTGCACTGGTGCGCAGTCATGTTGGAACAGGAAGGGGCCTGTTACGATCCGGTCTAGGTCAGTCCATAACAATATGAATAGAGTGAGATGTGGTGATGTGGGTGAGAAGACGAAACACCAAACGTACCTATTAAGACAAGACTGTATTATGTGACTAATATGAATACAAACAGTAGATTGACACACCGGCAACAATCTCAGGAATGGCCCAGGCCAAAACAGACAAACCCACACTAACTTTATAACCTTCCCTACATACAAACAAAAAGAAATAAAGGACAGTATTCTAACCTACCTCTCTGACTAACCATACAAGCAGACAAAACCCATTCCCAAACAAAACAGCAGCCATTCCCTAACGCCAGTTCACATCGACTATTTACAAATATATACAAGATATATACAGTTATTAGGGTCAGGCTAAATGTACAGAGAATCACAGCAATACAATGAGGAAGTTTCCTCCTGACACAGCCATTTTGGGCTTCTTTAAGCGGGTGAGGGGAGATGAAACCATGGAATGGATCAGTAGCAGGGTCCGGTAGAGGAAAGGGTGAAGTTATGGGATGGAATCTGGAATGAGTACAAAAACACAAGGCAAAACAGGCCATCCCCAAACTGTTCCCACAAAGTTGGGAGCATGAAATTGTCCAAAATCTCTTGGTCTGCTGAAGCATTAAGAGTTCCTTTCACTGGAACTAAGGGGCCGAGCCCAACTCCTGAAAAACAACCCCACACCATAATCCCCCCTCCACCAAACTTTACACTTGGCACAATGCAGTCAGACAAGTACCGTTCTCTTGGCACCCGCCAAACCCAGACTTGTCCATCGGATTGCCAGCCGGAGAAGCGCAATTCGTCACTCCAGAGAACACGTCTCCGCTGCTCTAGAGTCCAGTGGCGGTGCTTTACATCACTGCGTTCGACGCTTTGCATTGCGCTTGGTAATGTAAGGCTTGGATGCAGCTGCTCAGCCATGGAAATTCATTCCATGAAGCTCTCTATGCTGTTCTTGAGCTGATCTGAAGGCCACATGAAGTTTGGAGGTCTTTAGCGATTGACTCTGCAGAAAGCTGGTGACCTCTGTGCACTATGCGTCTCAGCATCCGCTGACCGCTCATTTTACATGGTCGACCACTTCGTGGCTGAGTTGCTGTTGATCCCAATCACTTCCATCCATCCATCCATCCATCCATCCATCCATCCATCCATCCATCCATCCATCCATCCATCTTCCACTTCTCTGGGGTTCGGGTCCTGGGGGCAGCATCCTAAGCAATGATGCCCAGACCTCCCTTTCCCCAGCCACTTCCACTAGCTCTCCAAGGGGGATTCCGAGGCGCTGCCAGGCCAGCTGGGCGATATAGTCACGCCAGCGTGTCCTGGGTCTTCCCCAGGGTCTCCTCCCAAGTGGACTTGCCTATGACACCTCCCGAGGGAGGCATCCAGGGGGCATCCTAACCAGATGCCCGAAACACCTCAGCTGGCTCCTCTCGACGTGAAGAAGCAGTGGCTCTACTCTGAGTCCCTCCCGGATGACCGAACTTCTCACCCTATCTCTAAGAGAGAGTCCAGACACCCTGCAGAGGAAACTCATTTCGGCCGCTTGTATTCGCGATCTTACATTAGCATTTGGCTGACGCTCTTATCCAGAGCGACTTACAATTTGATCATTTTTACACAATTGGCCTGACTGCATGTCTTTTGGACTGTGGGAGGAAACCGGAGAACCCGGAAGAAACCCACGCAGACACGGGGAGAACATGCAAACTCCACACAGAGAGGACCCCGGTCGCCCGGCCGGGGAATCGAACCCAGGCCCTCCTTGCTGTGAGGCGACAGTGCTACCCACTTTCTTATCTTCTTATTCTTTCGGTCATTACCCAAAGCTCATGACCATAGGTGAGGGTGGGAACGTAGATCGACCGGTAAATCGAGAGCCTTGCCTTATGGCTCAGCTCTTTCTTTACCACAACAGACCAGTAAAGAGCCCACATCACTGCTGACCCAGCACCAATCTGCCTGTCAATCTCCCGCTCCCTTGTACCATCACTCATGAACAAGAGTCCGAGATACTTGAACTCCTCCACTTGAGGCAAGAGCCTATCCCCGACCCAGAGAGGGCTCTCCGCCCTTTTCCGCCTGAGAACCATGGTCTTGGATTTGTTATAATACCACTGACAGTTGACTGTGGAATATTTAGCAGCGAGGAAATTTCATGACTGCACAGTTGGCATCCTATCACGGTACCACACTGGAATTCTATGGAATTCCCCATCCTTTCACAAATGTTTGTAGGAGCAGTCTGCAGGCCTAGGTGTTTGGTTTTATACACCTGGGCCATGGAAGTGATTAGAACGCCTGAATTCAATGATTTGGATGGGTGAGTGAGTACCTTTGGCGATGTAATGTATCTTAATGTATCCAGCTCTACTGATGTTTGTCATCGGCAAACAGTGCAGGGTCTGTTTGAATAGATTTCCCCCCTCATTTCGAGTTTTTATCCCTCTTATCAGATGTTATACATTTTATTCAATATTTGCTTGTCCATAATAATGATGGCACACGGTTGTGAGGTCTGCAAACAGGAAATATTGAGTCAATACAACGACATGGCGTGATGTAAGAACTCAAAGGTCACTGGCACAGGCTGGCAGTGCCATTATACTTGAGTGATTGGGGCCTATCAGAAGGTACAAACACTCTGATAATGTTTACTTTCAGGAGTACTGGTCCCTAGATGTTTCCAACCATCCATGAACCATGTTTACCCACTCACACTCAGTAAGTTTACTAAGGTACAAAGTTGCCTGTCATGTTGACTGTTGTTGATGGTCTTATTTCTTATTACAGTATTTCAAGTAAATGGATCCCAATCACAAAGAACACTGTTCGTATATGTTCAGACAAATCATTGAAGTGCAGGTGTTACCTTCTAAGACTGCATCATACATTGCAATGCTGGTGTCAGTCTTTGCCTTTAAACATGCCAAAAAGAAGTTTTTTTAGACAGACAGTGAGGTGAAAATTAAACTTTCAGTAACAGCCACAGCTAGAAACCTGTTTCATTATATACACAGTGGTGGTAATAGTTTTTTAAATGAGGTTTTACAGTATGTACAATTGGTTTGGTGGAGTGAGGAAAATGTATTTTTTTCATTTTAAATACATTTATATGTTTAGGCTTCCTAGTTCAAATGACATGTCTCCTAAGTGAAAATAAGTTTACACGTCCTCTACAGAGGACACTGCTGCACATTTTGATGCACAATTACTGTTTATTTGCAAAATTTCTGGAATTTAAATACTGGAAAAAAATAAAATAAAATGTGGCCTTTGCAAAAGTTAAAAGCAAATTTGTTTTATTTATATATTTTTGATATGTGAAATTCAGCCAATTAATAGAAATTGTGCTGTAAAACATTGGTGGACGTAGTCATATTTAAATATGTTACATATGAAGAGGGTGTTTTAACTTATTCTCACTTAGAAAATCAATACAACGTCACTTGATCAGGGAACTTTTTACAGGTGGTTGTATATACAACAGGTTCACCAATTTCAATTCGCATAAAGCCTAAAACTACTTCAAATAAAGGTATTATATGAAACGGCTTCACATGCACTGCTGGATGGCTTTGAGCTAAGCTTTGGCCTAAAATATATTTCATAAATGTAAAAACTGTGAAGTCGTGTGCAGAGTCGCTGCTCAAATGGCTGAGTTTGTGCTGTAGACACTGTGACTCCTGGTTCCTATCACCACTGCTGTAAAGAAATTAGACTCTACAGTGAACCATTTCATATTAAACCACTTTGAATGGCTTTGTTTACATCTCGCAGATTGAATTATGCAGACATTTTGGTGGAATTAACCTTTAAGAAGAAGAATGTCTGTTTTCCATTAAGACATCATTTACCAATTATCTGAAAGCAGTTTCAACAGATTCAAAGGCTAAGTTTTTTGCTTTTGGGAAGGGAGGGCAGAGAATAAGCTCTGTTATGACATCGCTGAATCACATGCAGGTTTGAATGCCTTCTTTAAACATATAATGCTAGTAACTGCCTCTGTGCTTGCCTTAAGGTCCACACATCAAGTTATGAAACTGCTGTCTTGTTGGGTTCTATGGCTTCTGTGAATAGAACTGGAGTATTATCATCCTGGGCTAGTTATGGAGCGGATGTGTGGCTACTGCCAATCTACTGCCACCCACTGGTAAAACAAAGTACTTTTTCTTTTCTGCATCATGTTGATTTGCTAAGTGAAAAGAAGTACATTTAAATGCACCGTTCCTGTTTATTTGCTGAATTTAACATATTGTGGGGAAAAACATGACATTTTGTGTCCTGTGCAAAAATTTTTTTAACTTTTTTAATATAAAATGACAAACTTTATATAAAATATACAAATTGGTTCTCTGATGTAGACATGTTAACTTACTTTCACTTACGAACAGAAAGTCAAAAACGAGATTTGACCAGGGATCAGTCTTAAAAAAAGGCTGCTTCTTTAAGAGTTCTTTAATAAATACTGTGGTTCATTATGGAACCATGAGCACTCACAGAACCATTTGCATGCCAAAAGGGTTCTTTGCATGATGAAATGAGTTATTCTCATTTGTTTTCTTGAGATCTCATGATATTTATGTCGTTATGATGCCAAACAAGTATGCGGCTTTTCTCGATATCTCAAGATTGTTAAACATAGCACAATTTCTACAAAATTTCTACACCACTGATTCAACAAAATATCAAACATTTAAAAAAGTAAATGTAACAGGAGGAAAAGTGCACTGTGCAGAGCATTTGCCGAATAGCAATAGGATAGTGGGCCACTATTGCCCACTGACAGCAAAGCTGGGGGTCCACTGGCGTGCTGCTCAGCGTTTTTCTGGGCCGCCCACCGGTGTTTAAGCAGGGTATTAGGTGAAATTCCACTTATCACTGCTCATTTTACATTCACAGTCCAATTTACTGATTTGTCCTGTTTTTAGTTATACTCCAAGTTAGTTTACTTAATCATTTTACTCTCGTTCGGTAAAGTAAAATCATTTTGCATTAGGCCTGGTCATTGTTTTCTTTCTCTCTCTGAGTTGTTTGTAATATTTCTCTTAGTTTATTTTCTAAAATAAAAGCCTGTGCATTTAGGATCTATTTGGAGAGATTAACAACTAGGTAGAGCTTGTTTGCAGGACAATAATGTGGGTGGTCCGAGGGTGGAGCAGTAGTGGCAAACAGTCAGGGGGGGGGTCGACCTTATGAAGCCTGATAAAGGCTCGCTGGGTGTTCTGCTTTTGTGACAGCCAAGTTACACACCAAGAGGCTCACTGAGGCTGTAAGCAACTGGCTCTTATGAGGGGCAGTCAGTGCTGCCACTGTTGGCTGCATTCTCCAAGTTACTCACCAGGTGGCGTTTTACAGACGATTAGAGCCCATTCATCAGTTGCACTTACTCTCTCTCTCTCTCTCTCTCTCTCTCTCTCTCTCATTCCCTTCAGCTCAGTGTGCAGATACAGATGCTCAGATCTTCCCGTGGACAGTCAGAGTAACGCATGAACGGGATTCCTAGAGCAACGGTTTGCTTTCAGTGAAAGAGAGAACCAAGCGGTCACGCTCTGGTCAGCTGGCAATCTGAGCAACAGCACTGACCAGAATGGAGAAGGAGCGAAAATGTGTGAAACAGTACGGGTCTGTGGAGAGAGCCGAGCCAGCCAAGGACGCAGCCAGAACAGGTAAGCAGGTGAAGTGACAGTGCAGCCTCAAGTTGACGGTAAAATCCTCTAATAGCTTTGAGCTCATAGACAGACGCACAGGGACACTCATAATGTCACAGTGAAGACTGTTCTACTGACTTAACTGTCCACATCTGACATTTTCAATGTCTTTTGGTCCACATGTTCTCTGAGCTTCCCTGAGCACGTTGTTCAAATGGCTGTTGTTAATAAAAAGCAACAGCAAATTGATCAGGTCAAGTTCAGTCTTTGGTCATGTGGGACCACTTCTTAGAAAAACAGTCAAATCCACAGTTTTTATTGTGGATCAAACCATAAAAATGATGTGCAATCAAAAAAAAAAAGTTAAGTCTTTGGGTCCGTATGTGCGCTAAGCTTTTAAATGGATGGACTAAAAAAGAAAGGTTTTATAAACATGAAAGAATAGAAACTCAAAAAGTTGCTTGTGGAGAAAATCATAATTATGTGTGATCAAAAATGGTAACGGGTATTATTAAACGATCATCCAAATCATAGCGATACAAAAGTACAAAAATACCAAAAAAAAAAGTGTTTTTTTTTCCTCGTCATACCAAATGTAGTGGCTGGACATGAATGGGTTAATTGCACCCTGCAGGCAAGCATGCTCATATCCTGTGTAAAACGTAATGTAATGCCAGTCAAATTGATTACTGTTTATTGGAATTGCTGTGGCTGTTTTTACACAATAAACGTCATTCATATTTGGAGCCTTTTCACGAATACATCAGGGTGGTCATCTCAAACTCTTCAGTCTTTTCTGTCTCTATGTAGATTCTTGAGTCCAATTAGAGCGGCAAAGCACTGGAAGTAAAGGTCACCCTTTTCCAAAAGCATTGCTCCAAACTGGAAGTCGCTGTGGAAACAAACTTAATGAATGAATGTAAATGTTAACAGTGAATGTGCGTAGCAAAGCAGCCAGAAGCAAACCACCATGAAAAGGCTTATGCACGTGCTTCATAAAGCAGGCCTATAGAAAATTGTAATGAAATCCAAGTCAGAGTGCACGCTGTAACCTATTAGACTGGCCACTGGTCCGTGCTATTTGGACATTACTCATACGGACAGATGATATCAGGTTGGACGGAGTTGTAAATAGTTTGTTCTCCATCTGAGTGGCTGTCAATGAGGATGACAGTGTGGATAAAGTGTTTACACAGAGGGTGTGTGGTTCACTTCATTTAAGACAGCCAGATGTGGGCTAATTACTAGAGGATTAGTGATAAGCCACCCATGATCTTTAGTCCAGGCTGGACATTGGGCTTCCCGTCTTTGGTTTGGGTGAGTGAATTTGATAGTGTCAGTGGCTAGTGCTGGACATCACTGTTAAAATATAATATCACAATATCTTTCATACACTTGATTCAATTCAAGGCATGAATATTATTGTTGGTAACCACAATAAGCAGTTATATGGCTGACCTGTCAAGACTGCTGGTATTTTATAAATGTTATACACTGACCGGTCACTTCATCAAGTAACAACCTTTCTTGTATGTACAATCATCGTCCATTTTATCAGCACCACTTACTATAATAGGTGCACTTTGTAGTTCTACAGTTACAGACTGTAGTCCATCTGTTTCTCTGATACTTTGTTAGCCCTCTTTTAGTGTTCTTTAGTGGTCCGGATGGTTTTTTGGGAGGTGGATCATTCTTAGCAGTGCAGTGAAACTGACATAGTGTTGCGCTGGTACAAGTGGATCTGGCACAGCAATGCTGTTGCTGGACTGAGAATAGTCCACCAACCCAAAATATCTAGCCATCCGCGTCCTGTGGGCAGCGTTTAAAATGTCCATCAGCACTGCTGTGTCTGATCCACTCAGACCTGTGCAACACACACTAACACACCACCACCACGTCAGTGTTACTGCAGTGGTGAGACCCTGTGGGGGTCCTGATCAATGAAGAACAGAGTGAAAAGGGGCCAGCAGAGTATCAGAGAAACAGCTGGACTACAGTCTGTAATTGTAGAACTACAAAGAGCATGTATGGACAGTGAGCATGTATAAATGGAGGGCTTTAATACTTATTTTCAATTAAATATAGTATTCAAAATACAACTGAAAATTGAAAATGAGCACCTCCCATCACTTATTTAATCTAGTTGCATTTACTGCCTCTCAAAATCCTGAACATAGTAGTCCTAGTTGAGGAATGGACTCGGAGATGGTCAGTCCATTGTTCCGGCAGATTCTTTCATTCTTTTATTAAATGTTCTTTTTTTGTGTGTATTTCTTTTTCTAAACTCTTGAAAGCTAGACATTTTTTCAGACCCATAGCGCTGACTCGTCTTCTCACAGTGGAAGGATGGACAGATTTTTTTTCAGATCTGAAGCAACTTGACTTTCTCCTCTCTCTTAAAGGCGAAAGCTTTAAGTACTGATAGTGACAGTTTTTGGTGGTCTGCTAGGTCTTGGATGGATGTTCTTATGCAAGTGGATTATCTTATATCTGATCTCCTCAGAAATATCTCCTGAATATCACAGTTCACTTGTACTGAATGGCCAGTTTGACTGGAAATAAAACAAATGAAAGGTGGTCTTTGGCTTTTGCATAGTACTGAATATTATTCACCATAATTACTCTGAATCTAGTGTTCGCTTGTGTTATTTAGTCTGCTCTGAGAGAGGATTTCTGTTTTCCAGACAATGTTGTTAGCCTACCCAACCCCTGACACACCATTTGCTGAGATCACTTTGTTGCTGCAGAATGACGCCCCCTCACTCGAACAAACTGCTGTCCTTCTTTTGATTAGTTGGTCCTAAGTGAGTCACTCATGGATGAACTCAACAGCATGAAGTAGACATGATGCACATTTTCCCCACACATATACACTTTATGCCCTTCTGATGCGGCCCCTCACGCCTTGTTGTTTACTGGCTAACGAGCCATTACATGCAAGCTGGAAGCTTATGCGCTCCACATGGTGTGCACACATTAACTGTGAACTGCATGTGAAGGTTGAAGGCAAAGGAGACTGACATAGAGAGAAGTACATAGGCCAGGGGTCAAAAATATTAACGAAAATGATTACAAGGCCTATATTGTGACAAAAAGTAAAGCCTCCTGGGAGCTGAGCTATTAAAATTGGCTAGGGTAATTAGCCTGTTACTTGTAGAAGTAATCATTCTTCAGAACAGCTGTTTTCTCAGGAAAGAAACTGCGTGAAAATCCTGAAGGGCTCGTGCAATTTTCTTGTATTTTATTTGTATGTCCTTGAGTTCAACTGGTAACGTTTGTGTGTTTTTATGTACCATCATTCACGTTTAAATGAAGATTTGCCGACCTCATTTTACCCATTACAATTAAACAGGCTATTGTCTGGAGTTCAATCCCTAGCAATGCCCCAGCCAGGAGTCCAAGAGGGCATAATTGGGGCGAAAATCTTAAATCTTAGGGTGGGTAGCTCAGTGGTGCAGTCATGCGTATATGAACATATATGACATCCACTGGCTTTTTTAAGTGTGCCGTTTCCACAGACTGACTTCCAATGCCCACTTATTACACATCAGGGAGAAGAAAAACATCACATGTGAGCGTCACGGTGCACAATGCGATTGGTCAATTCCACGATTAATAAACAATTTTGATTGGTTCATTTTCATTCGTTTCTATGGATACCACCACAGGATACTACGGTGTTCTGGTTTCCTGCCATCAGTGGCAGACTTGCTAATATAATTAGATGTAAAAATAGACACAGATTGTGATTGAAAATCCGTGTGAATGTAGATTCTTTTAAATAATAGCGTGATGTTCCAGACTGGCATACTAGCCTAACTAACTAAGTAAGGATTCCTGACGTCAGCTCTGGGAAAGTAGCACCATTTCAGCTGTTAAGGAGACAATTTAGCAATTTTTTTTAAAAGACACACACTACAGCTTCAAAATAAGGGCAAGATTTTCAGAAATGTTTATAAACAAGAGGGCTGTCACTAAGGTCAGGATTTCTCAGGTGTAACCATTTATTTTGCCATTTTTACATGATGTCCACCCAGAAATGAATAGAAGAGAGAAAAACAGAGAAGTTGCTTATTTGAGCTCTTGGATCTCTGGCTCACTTTCACAGCAATGAAAACCCACACAACAGCAATTAAAATGCATATCTATATATACAACCTCAATTCCAAAATGTTGAGGTGCTGTGTAAAATGTAAATAAAAACAGAATGCAACAATTTGCAAATCTAATAGACCCATATTTTATTCACAATAGAACATCGAACAATGAAACAACTCATTAGGAACTTGATGACAGCAATGCATCTCAAAACAAAAACAAAAAGCTAGAAAAGTAAAAGGCACTACTAAAAAAACAGCTGGATTAGAAATTTGCATCTAACTGACATGACTGGGTATAAAAACAACAATTTTAGAGAGAAACCGTCTATCAGAAGCAAAGATGGGCAGAGGTTCACCAATCTGTGTCTAAAAATCATGGAACAATTTCAAAAAAATGTTCAAAAAAATAAATCCCTGTGTTCAAAGGACAAGGTTAATGGTCAATATTGGATGCGTATGATCTTCAGGCCCTCAGGTGGCACTGCATTGAAAGCTGGCATGATTCTGTGCTGAAAATCACTGTATGGGCTCAGAAACACTTCCAGAAATCGTAGTCTGTGGACACAGTTCACTGTGCAATCCACAAATGCAAGACAAAGCTGTATCATGAAAAGAAGAAGAAATATGTCAACTAGATCCAGAAACACCACCGTCTTCTCTGGGCCAAAGCTCATTTAAAATGGACTGAGGCAAAATGGAACACTGTTCTGTGGTCAGATTAATCAAATTTTGAAATTCTTATTGGAAGCCACAGATACTATGTCCTATGGAATCAAGAGGAGAGGGACCATCAGTGTTATCAGTGCACAGTTCAAAAGCCTGCATCTCTGATGATATGGGATGGCATTAGCGCCTATGGCGTGGGCAGCTTACTCTCTCTTTCAGGGAAGGCCTTGTATATTTCAGCAAGACAATGCTAAACTACATTCTGTATCCATCACAACAGCATGGCTTCGCAGAAGAAGAGCCTGGGTGCTGAACTGCCGTGCCTGGTGTCCAGACTTTTCACCAGTAGAAAACATTTGGCACATCATGAAACAAAAGTCCAGCAAAGAAGACCCAGGACTGAACAACTAGAATCCTACATCAAACAAGAATGGGACAACATTAACTCCAGCAATTGGTCTCCTCACTTCCCAGACGTTTACACTGTTGTAGGTGATGCTACACAATGATAGACAAGGACCTGTGCCAACTTTTTTGAGATGTATTGCTGTCATCAAGTTTTAAATGAGTTAATCTTTTTCATGAAATGGTAAAACACCTCACTTTCAATATTTGACATGTGTTCTGTGCTCTATTGAGAATAAATATGGGTCTATGCGATTTGCTAATCATTGCGTTCTGTCATTTTACTCAGTTTCCCAAATTTTCTGCAAGTGGGATTGTACCTACAAGAAAATACACCCCATCAAAATTTCAGACATTTTCAACATATTTGGCCATACAAACATCCTGTCTTTTTTATGTCTCACTTCTTCAAATGTGTCAGATTGAAATTAGATGATGATGAGAACACTGTTACAGAAAATCTTTGGGGAACTTGGTCCGTCTGGTTTGCTCTTTGCTTTTGGAGTGTATAGTACCATCATAACTAGATCAAAGGAGCTCTCTGGGGCCTTCAGAAAGAAGGTTGTAGATGCTTACAAGTCTGGGAAGGGGTTTGATAAGCGTTTCCAAAATATTACACATCCAGAAGACAATCTGCAATTAGAGAAGATGTAAAACGACTGAAACATGTCCAGGCCAGGCAACCGTAGGATATTTAACCCAAGACCAGTCTGTAAGATGCTAAAAGAAATATTTAATAACCCCACTCCTGGAACAACATGCCATAGACAGGAGTGTTAAAAGTAGAGTGGTTTGGCCGTAGTACTAGAAACCAAAGACTGCATTGTTTAGAAGAACCTCATACCAACTGTAAAGCCAGGCTGTGGGAGTGGTATGGTTTGTAAGTGCTTTGCTGCCTCAGGGCCTGGCCAACTTATAATCAAAGAACCGACTGTGAATTTTCTTTGGTACCAGAGAGTGCATGAGGAGAATGTGAGAAGATCTGTAAAAAGTTGAAGCTGAACAACTGGACCTTCCAGCAGGAGAAAAATCCCAAGCATACAAATAAATCTACCAAAGAATGTCTCAAAAGGAAGACATGGAGGGCTGTGGAATGGCCTAGTCAAAGCCCAGATCTAAATCCCATTGAAATGGTCTGTGGGGGTTTGAAATGGGCTGTACATGCAAGAAACTGCTCAGCCATTGCACAGTTGAAATAATTCTGCATGAAAGAGTTGGCAAACATTTCTCCCAGTATATGCCAGAAACTGGTAGACAGTTATAGGAAGCGCCTACATAAAGTTATTTCTGTCAAAAGGGGTAATAGCAGTTACTGAAGCCAGGGGTGAACTTACTTTTTCAACCGAAAAAAACATCTCAGCTAATTAATTTTTAGATTAAAAATGAATAATTGCACACATGCATACACACACACAAGTATGTGGATACCTCACAATCAGATCTATATGAGTTTGTTGGACATCCCATTCCAAAACCTATAACAGCATCCACTCTTCTGGGATGACTTTTCACCAGATTTTGAGGTCCACCAACATTTACAATAGTTTTCAATCACAATGTGTCTAATTTTACCTCTAATCTTATCTGCATATCATGACTGACGGTAGGAGACTCAAATACAGTGGTATTCTGTGGTGATATCTGTAGAAATGGATAAAAGTAAACCAATCAAAATTGTTTATTTTTCATGGAATTGACCAATCTCATTGTGCTCTGTGACTTAAGTGGGTATATTTAGTCAACTAAATAATAAAATGCCATTTCAGAGTTGGAGCTGTTTGCTTGTCTTTCATTTGCATATTAATATAACATTATGTAGCCAATAGGAGCTACCCAAAATTCCTTATAGCTTGCTGAGATATCCTATGAGTTTTTCCCAATTTGCCTGGTTTAGTAGTTTGTTGAGCCTGTCTATACTCTCATTATTTGACAATATCAGGAGCATAATGGTACAATTAGTGTCACTAAGCTAAGTAAACAGACATCTAGATGGCCAGTTAGTTAGCCTATGACCTACTGAACAAAACCAATATCATTTACAGTAGTTTAGCTATCACTGATATGAACCACACACAGTGCTAACTCATTCATTACCTACCTAGTTACTGTTAAAGTAGTGTCCTGACAAGTTGTGGGACTTTGTTGAAATGTCTTACCGTATCATATTTACAGGTAGAGCTCTACATAAAACTGTAGGCAAGATATTTTGATGGCCTACATCACACAGCACTGAAATCACCAGCTTCCTATTTAAATTTTCTGACCTTAAATGGTGCAACAGTTACATTGTAGTTCCTCAGGCCACTGCCCACTCAGGCACTATTTAAGGTGGAACAGGAAAATTCAAACAATAGGTGAATAGGAAGCTGACTTTAGCCTTATCAAAATTTCTGTTTCAGAAAATGCTTCCAGTATTAAAATAACAGTTTGCATGGGTTGATCGGCAATCACCCTATCAAAAAAAACAAAAACAAATCACACCTCATTCAGATACGAAGTTGGCACTGCCCAGACTTTCACTGCCTTTGGGACCATCAGGACCTCAATCTGCCCTTTTGATGGCCTGGATCCATAATATTCTGTGGTGTTTGGCAAAGGCATACAAGAAACATGCAGGCATCTTCTCTGCGGTTGCTGCAGTTTGCTGCACAACAACTCCTTGTCATTGTTACTTTCTGCCATGCTTTCTAGAAGTCTGTAATCTTGTAATCATGTACTCATGGAATCGTGTAATCATTACTGAGGGGATAGTCATTGGATGGCCATTATGGTTCCTTGCAAGATGGCTAATCACATCACCTGTATAATGAAAATAGTCCACGTTTATTGTCAGTTTGCTCACATTGTTTTCATTTTCAATGGCATTCTGTCATTTAAGTGTGCAATATCGTCATAACAGATGTAATTTAAAGACAGCTGTAGTTCAGGGTTAATATCAAAGCTTCAGAGCAGGGTAAAACCTTTCTAGGGGAATTCAGCTCTCAAGTTTATTCCTGTCATGCTCATTCATAGGCATTGTGCTGCTCCACTGAAGTGGCTCCAAATGAAGCACTTGGGTAAACTGGCCTACAGCCTTGGGGTTTGCATTAGCGTTCTGGAAAATGGAGCCTGGATGAATGAAATGCTTTAGTGAATATGGAAAGCTTGATGTATTTTAAAGAGGGTGGACATTCCCTTAAAGAATTCTAGCACTCCCCCCCTCAGCCTTTTCAGGTTGTAAGATCCAGTTTGTTTATGCTTGTTATAAAGTCAGCAGAACCTTTGTGTGTGTGTCTGTGTGTGTGTTTGATGTGAATGATGTGATATACAGTCTGCTGTGTGAGAGTCTCTCAGGTACTGTGACTTAAACTGGGTTGATTGTGTGTATGTGTTTGTGTCTCAGAGGGCTTGTTGAGCCATATGTGCATGTGCCCAATTTAAAAACACTTGCTCATTTAGGTGCTGCTTGTTTGTTTTGTTAAGTTTGTGATGTGTTTGTGGTTTGTTTTGAACTGGCTCAGAAGTTCTTCCTTTGTTGACTTTGATCTTGTCTAGAGACTTTGCTGTCATGGTGCCAGGACGTTTTTCGACGGCATTGACGTTTTACTAGGCTGCAAGCCAGAAGACTTTTCATCACAGTATCAGAGTTTGGCTAGGCTGTGAATTGGGACAATGGCAGTGCCTGGGCTGTAAGACAGAGACTTTGCACAGTGCTAGAGGAGTTTGACTGGGCCACCAAAGCCTGGAATTTTTCTTTGTTTTCGCAAAGTTTGACTAGGCCACAAGCCTGTCCTTTGCAGTATGACAGTAGAGTTTGATTAGGCCACAAGTCTGGGACTTTGCAATATGACAGTAGACTTTGACTGGGCCACAAACTGGGGGCTTTGCACCATGACAGTGGAGTGATTTGGGGATGTGAGCAAGGGACTTTGTATTGTGACAGAGATGTTTGACTGAGCTGCAAGGGGCTTGAATCATTATAGTAGTGTTTGACTGGGTTGAGAGCTGGTGACTTTGCACTGTGATGGTGATGTTTGACTGGGTAGTGAACTGGGGACTTTGCATCATAACAGTGGAGATGTTGACTGATCTGCAAGCCATGGAATGTACATTGTGATAGCACAGTTTGGCTGGGCTACAAGTTGGGGGCTTTTTACTCCACTACATTTTGTGAAATCTGTTGTTCCTTTTGATTTATGTGTGCATAAAAATGTCATCATCATCATTAACCGCTTATTCCAGATAGGGTTGCGGTAGCAATTGGGAGAGCAGAGAATCCAAGACGACCCTGTCCCCCGCAACTTCCTCCAGCTCATTCTCTAGGACCCCAAACAGCCAGCTCCCAGGCCAACTTGGAGATTTAATCCCTCCAGCAGGTCCTAGGATGACCCCGGGGTCTTATCTTGGTAGGCCGTGCCTGGTACACCCCCACTGGGAGGCGTCCAGGGGGCATCTAGATCAGATGCCCGAACCACCTCAGATAGCTCCTCTCAATGCAGAGGAGTAGCGGCTCTACTCCGAGCTCCTCCTGGATGGCTGAGCTCCTCACCCTATTGAATAGAGTGTAGCCCACTACCCTGTGAAGAGGCTCATTTCCACTGCTTGTATTTGCGATCTCATTCTTTCAGTCATTGGAGGAGGTGGCGGAGATGAAGATGCTGAGATTTTCTTTGGGACTGACAAGGATGGACAAGATCAGAAATGAGCAGATCGGAGGGACAGTGAAGGTGGAGCAGTTTGGAGATAAAGCCAGAGAGGCCAGGTTGAGATGGTTTGGACATGTGTTAAGGAGGAATAGTGGATATATTGGTCAAAGAATGTTGGAGATGGAGCTGCCGGGTAGAAGGAGAAGAGGTAGACCTCAGAGAAGGTTTATGGATGTAGTTAAGGTGGACATGGAGATGGTTGGTGTGAAAGGGCAAGATGGAGGCAGATGATCCGCTGTGGTGACCCCTAAAGGGAGTAGCTGAAAGAAGAGGATTCTTTCGGTCATTGCCCACATGACCATAGGTGAGGGTCAGTATGTAGACCGACTGTTAAACAGAGAGCTTCGCCTTATGGCTCTTCACCACTACAGTCCAGTACAGTGACTACATTACTGCTGCCGCCTGTCCCAGCCTGCGGCCGATCTCACGATCCCTCTTCCCATTTTTCGTGAACAAGACCCCGAGATACTTAAACTCCTCCACCTGGGGCAAGTCCTTTCCCCTTACCTGGAGTGTCAATGCCATTCTTTTCCGGGCTAAAACCATAGACTCAGACTTGGAGGTGCTGATCCGCATACCAACCGCCACTGGTAATTGTGAATTGTCCTAGGGTTTGAGAAAGGCCCTGTAGAAATGAAACTTAATTACATTATTATTATTATTATTATTATTATTATTATTATTATCATGAGAAGTACAAGCTCAGTCTTTTCAGTGTTCAGGTGATGCTGCATCTATTCTGTGTTCATAGTTAGATTTGCATTTGGTTGGTTTGGCACTGGATAAGAAGCCCCCTACTGGCTATTTCAGTAAAAGAATGGAAATTTGGTATTTTTAATTTATGTAAACAAATTAAATGATTTTTCCCCCCATAACTATGTGTGAAATGTTGTTGCTCTGTGTTGAATTGATCATGAGCAATGAGGGTTGAAAGTGGAGAGGGACAGCAGACCACCTGCTGTGAAAACCACTCACACTTCCCTACAAAGACAACGTGTAAAGAGAACTCAATTATATTGTTAAATAAGTGAACTCTAATGAGTTCACATCCTTTCTAGCACTACTTTATAAGTTGAATTGCTTGCTTACCTATGAAGATGACAATCCAGTTTTGGTTTTGCAAACCTTGTGCAATATATTCCATCAAAGTTATTGAAGATAAAAATGCATTGTGCACTGAGAGACTTTCAAAACAGGTGGAAATTGCATTTTATAGCTGCAGTGAAAAGGGATGATACAATCTATTTATGTGAGTAAAAAACTATTTCAACAGCAAAATTACAGATGCAGCTATTTCTTTTCTAGATTTTTCCATCTAGTTTCTTCAATCTCTATGTGTCATATCTGAAGTATCATTTACCATATTCTGTAATTTCCTTGCAGTTCCTTGTGCTTATAAAACTGTTGACTCAAAGCTTACCCAAGATTACACAAGTCATTGGCCTGTTGCCGAAATTTACTGACAAATGTTTTTAATACCAATAATGCATTAACTCAGTAAAAATGCAATTCTAGCTACATTCACTCTTTCTGGTCTCACTCAGGAAAACTAGTACCACAGTGAGAGGATTTTACAGAATTACAGCTTTTTGTAGAACACTTTCATCAATTTACACAAATGCATGAACTTTAATGAAGAATTCATCAATTGCTCATTGACTTCAATTATTTGTTTCATGTCACTAATCTCTCTGTTCTTGTCTACAATAGTAGAGAGTATAAGTTATTCATTTTTCAATGTCAGAAAATTTATATTTAATAGAAAATTACACAGAAGCCGCAGGAAGGAAGTGTATCATTCTTATGTTCAGCATTTAGTTTATCTACACTTTGCCTTTATTGCACCTTGCATCCATTTCTGGACGCTTGCTTTCAGTTCTGCAGGGGTATTTTTCGATGCTTCCTGCAAACACCTCCAAAGTTCAGTCCCAGAAGTTGGTTGCATGTTTTCCGTTTTTCTCCCAAGTAATCCCAAGCACTTCAAGTGATGTTGAGGTCTGGACAGTGGGTGGACAGTCCATTATTCTGAGAACACCAGCATCTTCCTGACAGCTGTGCTTTCAGACCCCCATTGTTGAGTTGTCTTCTCATAGTAGAAGGATTCAGATTCAAGAGTGAAGCTTGATGTTGTCTTATCTCGGAGAGATGAAAGATTTGAGTACTGTTTATGTGATGGTGACAGTTAAGGTGGTCCACCAGGTTTGGATTCTTAGGAGTCCTAATTTTCTAGTTTTGGATTTGTTCCCTCTTTCCCCTTCCTTATGCAAGTAGATTGCCTTACATCTGATCTCTTTAGAGGTAAATGAGTATCTTGTACCTAAAGATTTTTCACATTATTACTGTGAAATTTACTGTGAATGAACATTATTTGAAGGCTACCTACATAAGGACATCATAACACATTCATAAGAATTGAATAATGAATTTATAAAGCAATACTTGAGTATTTATGACCAGCTAGCAATTGGAGGCTATCATAAGCTTTATTGACACAAGCATTTTGTACTTTAACTCATGTAGAACTATTTTAACTGCTATAATGGTACTTCATGGTATTGTTCTCAATAGAACAACCGTCTATCACTTATATAGCTTATGGTGCCTTATGTCAATGCAGTGATGTTTACTTCATAGAACATCTTAAGTCATCTTGCAGTTACTAGCATAAGATGGTCATACATACTCATTCATAGACATGCTATGCAGTGCTTATGCATGTGTGAATATAGATCCTATGTAGGTAGCTTTCAAATAAAGTGTTTCCAAATTAACAATCTAAAGGTGGTCTCTGAGATTTGCACAACACTGTATATACAGGGGAATTATTATTATGGTAATCAATTGCATGCAACACAACTGGGCAGACAGAGATTGTTTAAAAATTCTGGAGGATTCCTTTAAGGTTTTATTCGTAATGACTCTTAAACCTCAGGCAAACTTGCAAATTAGTGTTATGGATTACTTTTCTGCCTCTCCTCTCAGGCTAAATGATATTGTGATGGACAGAAGTGTGGACGAGGGCAGAAGTGGCCGCGTGTGTGGCGAGCAACGCGGAGCATGCTCAGAGAATCCACTCTGAACAGCGGAATGACAGAAAGAAATCAACCTGTCAAGAGCAATTTAGGATCCACATCCGAGAAATGACAGCATAGGAAAACACATGCAAATAGATGCACATGCAGATATGCTGCCCGGTCTCCAAACCAAGGCAAACCAATGACCCATGAATCTAGCCGTTGCGATCTCAAGAGGGTGGCCTATCTTTCTATGTTATTAACCTTGTTTCCATCCTGTTCTTCCTTTCTCTCTTTTCCCTGGTGATATTGCTGTGGTTTGCGTAGAATCTTCTCTTCTCTGACAAGGTCAGGCAATTAAAAGCCAATCACAGTGTGGTGCTGTGAGATGACTCATGGCTTATAGCTTTAATGAGAAAGAGAGCAAGAAAAGGAGAAAGCAAGAGAACGAGAGCGAGAGATTGGACAGTAACGTGCCTTTGTCATGCAGCAGCTGTAGGAGGATGTTAAAGTCTCCTGGCAGTTAGAGCACACCTGTTGGCTTCTATTAGTCAGTTCCTCATATCCTTAGAGGTAGATGACTGGATATGTGTGTACCTGAGGAATCCTTCACATCTGCTTACATGTACCTTGTGGTCAGAAGCATTTTGTAGCATTTTAGAAGCATTTTGTTTCTTTTCCCAATATACTAATGTGATGAAAATGAATAATTAGCAGAAAGACGATATAATTTCTGTTAATCTGTAAAATATAATGTGATTTTGGTGGTCTATGTGACAAATAACCTTCAGCCTACATACAAAAAAGTAAGACTTTCTTAATAAAATTAGGAAGCTTTTCTTAAGAGAATATATGAGTATTTCTTACTTTTTTCTAATCCTTATGTTTGTCCTAAGTTCCCTCACAAATGTTTTTCTTAGGAAAGCTGGCATGGTCTTGGCCCCAGGTTCTCTTGCTGCCCTTTGTGTATATGACTGACACCACAGATGTAGGCTATAGAGATCAAAAATTGAAATTCATTGAGTTTAATCTTTCTTTAGTCTACTCCTGATGAGGGGCAGCACAATGGCGTGGTGGGTAGCGCTGTTGCCTCACAGCAAGGAAGGACTAGGGTCGAGTCCCTGGCCGGGCGACCACAGTCCTCTCTGTGTGGAATTTGCATGTTCTCCCCGTGCCTGTGTGGGTTTCCTCCTGGCACTCCGGTTTCCTTCCAAAGACATGCAGTCAGGCTGTTTGGACATGCTAAATTGCTCCTTGGTGTGACTGTGTCTGCCCTGCGATCAACTGGCAACCTGTCCAGGGTGTATCCTGCCTTTTGCCCAGTGACAGCTGGGATAGGCTCCAGCAGTGTGTGTGTGTGTGTGTGTGTAGTCCTGATGACCCACAGCAATGGCTTTTAAGTGTTCCTTGCTTCAACACACCTAATTAGCTGATTATGGAGCCCATAATGAGATGGATCAGGTGAGTTGGGCAGGAAATATTAAATCCAGATGCATCATTTCATTATCACATCATTGCACCCTGAATCAAAATCAGTTTAAATCATGAGGTGCCTAGAGATTCCCACCCCTAGTTCCCAATCATAAGCCAATATCGAGTGTTTGAAATTCTGTCTTGGAACATCATGGCAACTTTGTATTCCTTTTTTTTTTTCATTTTCCTTACTTCATAATGTTCATGCTTATACATATAGTAACAAAACATTTTGGTAACACTTTACTGTAGGATACTTGTCATAAGGATGCATGACAGCTACATAAGCTTGTCACGAATACTGACAGAGCCCTACATAAATGTTTGTCAATGCTTAATTCTAATAGGTATCATCTGTCATAAAGGATACCTTAGATAACTTTGATCAAAATTGGCGAGTGTAACCTAAAGCAAATGATGCTTTTTGGAATGTCATAGGTGTCGTGTAACCTTATGATGTCATGTAACCTTATGAACAGTACCCTACAATACTTAGTTTAAACATAATAAGGCATGGTAACACTTGTAAAATAGAAATGCTAAATATGTGTGCAAAGTCAGTGGTTTCAATTAGTATCTACTAACCACAACTGTAAAATGATTTCAAGACAAAGCAGAAAAGAACAGATACCTTCTCAACTCTAAGCCCACCTCTAATGGACGTCAGTGGGCAATACTACAGCACATTCCTATTGGCTTCTGTTGTAAGTATGCTTTGAGTCAGATTTTTTGTTCTCTTATAAGGCCTAAGTAAAGTGAAATGTGTCCACTTTATCATCCATAGTAATCATATTGTTGCTGTCCAAAGAAAAACGTATGTCCAAAATATATTTATTCCAAGTGATTTTGAAGTATTTCTGTTGGTCCAATCATGATGAAATGTTTACATAATGTAAAGGGACAGATGCTGTAATCAAAAGGTGCAGAAAAATAAAAATCAACAAAAAAACCTCCTTTTTTGGAGAGCAATGATGCTGCAGATACAACTGATAGAGATTAGGTAGTAGTATTCCTTTAATGGCATAAGAATACCTTGTTTCATCTTTACTACAGACTAAGCTAAGCTGCTATACACGTTCATTCATTGAAGCTTGCATTACACACACACACACACACACACACACACACACACAATCCTATGGTAAAATAGTATGTTTAGTGACGAGTTGAGCTTTGCCAAACGTGTCAATTATGGTGGGAGCAAATGTGTGCAGCGGAACCAATGCTAATTTCCTGCTTGTTTCCGTGGAGATGGATTTACGAGGATGGTCAGGCTGTTGGAATGTCACTGGTCTACACCAATGGACTGACTCATAGAGCACACTGAAGCAGTGACCACACTGTCAGGTTCATTGATTCATGATATCCCTTTCCATGGAAGGCCTACACTCTTAAAAATGGTCCTTCAGTAGTTCTTCAGTAAAGGCAGTTATTCTATGTAGAATCATGCCGCAGCCATTTGAAAAAAGCAGTTGTTGTCAGGCCAAAAGCTGAGTTTTCTGAAATTTCTTAAACTGAATTCCGACATAAGTTGATGAAATTGAAATTTGAAGTGCATGTTCATTTTTTTCTCCTTCTTAAACTCAGCATAATATAACCAGCATTCATCCAGTCTACGAGCAAGTTCAAAAAAAGTGAATAACTTGAACTAGCAATGGGTTTTGTGGGTTTGTCATATAAACTTCCATTAGAATTCAATGTTTTCCAAATAAATGTATAAGACTGCAATATACTAGCTGTGTGCAATTTCACATGCTGCAAATCATTAGTAGGAAACTGATATCTAAGATAGATCGATAGATAGATGAGATGTAAACAAAGCCAGTCAGAGTGTTTGACCCGAAATGGTTCATTGTAGACTCACATTTATACATTGTTACAGTGGTTGTTATAATTAGAAGAGGTAATTACGTCTATAACATGCGTAACATTAGGATTAGGATACAATAGTCATCAGTAACAACACCCTACATGCACCCCAAAAATACGTTTACGACCAAAGTCTTATCTCAGAATTATTGTAAAACAATGTAAAGCATCTTATTTGTAATAGTTTCATTGAATAGCTTCCTGTTAGGTAGCTTTTAAAGATATTCTGTTCTTCAGGAACTTAATTCCTCAGAACTTATGTGAAAGTTTTAATTCTGCAGGAAAATGATTTCTATTCTGTGCGCAGAACATCGCATGATCATCTTTGAACTCTATCTTGTTGATTTTGAATTTGAGACATCGAGCTGGACCTTTTTTTTGACTCTGTGCATGTGATGTTAATACATGAAGACGTATGACATTGTCCAAAAGATTCCCTCGAAATCTGTCCTGACACCCCTGACTGTTAAATTGGCATTTCAGGCCTTACAGGGTGACTCACACACACACACACACACACACACACACACACACACACACACACACACACACACACACACACACACACCACACACACACACACACACACACACACACACACACACACACACACAGCATAGTTTAGCATGCTTTTTTCTCCTCCTCACTCAGTCATGCTACTTCTTTCCGTTATATGAACAAAAATCTTACATAGTGCAGCTTTTAAAGACAAACTACCGTAAACGGGAAAGACCATTTTCTATCATAAGTTCTTGATCCAAAATACTTTACATACTGAAAAAGGAAACCTTTGTTGTCTAGTTTATAGATTTAAATCTACACTGTATATATCATTATTGAATAAAATAACAGTTAATATGACAGAAATCCAATCTTTTGCAGGTCTTTACATAGACACATATGTTGGTAAGTGGCTTGGCCTCAGTACCCTTGTTTATTTCCCCCCTCGCAGATGATGAGGACATTGTTTCCATGGCCGACTCGACCATCACTGTGGACGACATTGAAGGGGAGCTGTTCAAAATCGAGCGGATACGGGATGTGCTGGTGCGGAGAGAGTCTGAGCTGAGATACATGTGAGCTATTTTTTCCCTCTTCCTGGACACCTGCAATGAATGCTTGTGTGTCACCTGATTTCAGGACTGATGAAATGTGTCAGCGTGTCTGATCTGACTGAGGTGGATCTTCTTGCAAGCTGCTGAAAGCACCGTCCTTGCCCATGTGTCATAGGCCTACAATGGGACATCAAAATGAAAAACTGTGCCTATCAAAAATCAGCCAGTCTATTGGTGTTGTCATAGGAAAAGGCTTGTAGCTCCATTTTTGTGGACTTTTATTATTTTAACCCATAAAAATGCCACTTTACATTGTACTCTGCATTGTGTGAGCGTTTTTTGAGGAATGGGTCGAATGTAAATTTAAAAAACGAAACACTTAAGGTTTTCTTTATAAGTTGCATTAACAAATGCTAAGGTGCTTATTCTAAAAGCTAAATGGAAGGTGCTCAACCTAAAAGGATGATGATTCAAACAGGTGAGTTATACTTTGAATTCTTAAAATGTCAAGCTAGAAAGAGACTATACAGAACAAATTCCCCTTGTGTTATCTCACCAGTGATAGTGGTGACAGGTGGTCTTCTCCAAGGGGGTCCAGTTGAAAACATGAAGATGTCCCAATTTTTTTATTATTAGGCATGAATTTTTAAAAAATGGCTCTTCAAGGGTTTTAGTAAATACAATAGCCCTATATCAAACCATGAACACTCACAGAACATGCTTAAATGCTTTGCATGTTGAAATGGTTCTTCAGTCTCATGGAGAGTGTGCTGTATATATTTCTATAAGGAACCTTGTTGAACGAGGTTCCATATAGCATCAAAAAGGGTTCTTTCTACTATTACAAGCCTGACATCATAACAATAGAAGAACCCTTTTTGGTGCTTTATAAAACCCAGTCATTTCAAATGGGCATCATTTCACATTGAAACGAGAGGTAAAGTCTTCTTCCTCGTCTGGTGTTACTTTTTTTTTTGCACAATATTTGCAGCACAAAATGTTGTTATTGCTCATAAGCACTTGTTGTGTAATGCAAACATAAATGTAAGTCGGGTAAATTACACAGATCTGTTATCGTGTACAAATCAGTCAATCAAATCAGGCACAATTAATATTACTGGACACCCTCTATTAAAACTCATCCAGCTTGAATAGGGACTAGTCAAAGTTTACTAATATAAAACATGTAATAAAAGACTTACTATTATTATACTTGGTAGTAGCATTTACATTTACGGCATTTTGGCTGAAGCTCTTATCCAGAGCGACTTACAATTTGGTCATTTTACATAGGTAGGCCAAGGCGGTGTTAGGAGTCTTGCTCAAGGACTCTTATTGGTATAGTGTAGGGTGTTTGCCCAGGTGGGGATTGAAACCCAGTCTACAGTGTAGAAGGCAGAGGTGTTACCCACTACACTATCCCAACCACACCATAAACACAGAGAGTGTTTAGTCATTCCATTCATTTCCATTTATTCCTTAATTATGACACGCTTTATCTACCACACATCATAAATTAATACACAAGAGCAGATTTAAATATGGGTCTAAATTAGAGTAATAATTGAGCAGTTTGTCTGTTCAGTGTGCAGCTGTTGTTAACTCCAGGCTTTTTATTGTATTTTTCTATTGCAAAAAGCTGATATATGAAAAAAGTAGAAGCCTGGCCCTTTCCACTGGGAAAGTGAATGTATTGCACTTTAAAACCCTTTTAAGGTGAACAATTGGACTTTAAGGACCATGCTGTGCCTTGACATTGTTTGTACCATGGGGAACAAATATCTACCTCTCAGTACTCTTTTTTATGGCAGTGTCATTAAAAGGTTTGGGGAAAAAAATGTTTGCTTGTCTTCCATCACTGAAGAGCCAGTCTATGTGCTGTGGTCCTCCAAGAGTACTGGACTAAGTACAGAGAAGAGGTAGAACAGGAGCTAATGGGGGTAAACAGAGCACATCAGAGCCATAATGGGGCTTGTTGTGAAGTGGCAAAAGGTGGAAATACAAGGTTTCACAAAGCATGATGGGGTAATTAACACAGATCTGAAGAACATTCTGACCCAGAGAGAGTGAGGGGGTAGTGGGGTTGAGAGAGTATTTATCCTTTATCTGGGACAGGTGCATTCTGCACTGTCAAAAATGCCTGTATATAGTACAATAATGTACTGTGTTCCAGCCAATATAATACTCCAAATGTGTTTTACAGTTTTATGCAGCACCTCCTGTTGAATTCTGATGAAACATTTACATTTACAGGCAGATTATATGGTATGAAACACCTTATTGGATGGCTTCTGTAATATTATTGTAACAATGATGTTATAATACACCAGAAATACATTATCATCAGCTTTGCTGTAAAACTAAATGGCAAAAGAGTTTTTCAGGACCACCGTCTCATCTGCAGATTAATGTTACTTTTAAATTTTCTATTGTATAAATATTAAAAGAGCTGGCTTAGGGGGGCGCTATGGAACCGCGAACCAAGACGGCAGCTTAAAGTGGATGCTCCGTGTAGCCTGCATCGAAAATTCAGAAAAACCCAGGATTAGAAAAGTAAACTGAATTGGAAAATGTCAAAAACGACTTCCCTCAAGGACTGTGATATTTTCACTCGAAAACGCGGTCCCCAAAAACAAACTAAAACCGACATTTCGACAACAGATCACGACGAGGGGGCAGCTAGGGCTAGCAGCATGATCGATCTTAGCACGGTGTTAGCTGAACTTCGGTCACTGCGTTCCGAGTTCAGTGGATTCGGAACCAAACTGGACAGCATAGATAACCGTATGGGTGAAATGACGAAATCAGTCGCTGCTCTGGAGAAAAACATGACGGAGGTAAAACAAAATGTAGCCGCTAATGTTACACGACTGGAGGAAGCTGAAAACAGAATCATGTCGGCAGAGGAGCTCTTGGAAAAGAGCATGGCTGATTTTAACAGTGCCATGAAGCGAATATCCTATCTGGAAGCAAAGACCGACGACCTGGAGAATCGGGGTCGAAGGAAGAATCTGCGCCTGTTTGGCCTCCGGGAGGGCGCCGAGGGGCAGCGACCGCTGCTGGAGTTTGTACGGGAGATGTTACCGCGCTGGCTGGAGACCGACAGATCCTTCATCATTGAGAGGGCTCACCGTACCCTGGCACCTCCAAAGCCAAACCAACATAGAGCTGTCCTTATCCGATTCCTGAACTTCCAAGATCGGGAGTTTGTTTTTCGCTCCACAAAGCAACGTGACATCGAGCACGACGGAATCAGACTCTTTTTCGCCCAGGATTTCTCGGCTGAGACCATCCGACAGCGAGCCGAGTTCAGCACCACCAGGAAAGTGTTCGCTGAAAAGGGGATGTTCCGCGGATTTCAATATAATCCATGTAAAATGAGGATCCTCTACAATGGGAAGATACACCTGTTTTCGTCTTCAAAGGAAGCCGAGGATTTCCGCCGTAGACATATCGGACAGGACTAGCGGTAGCGGTGAGAGGTTCACCTCCTGAATTACAGAATCAGCTGCTCATAACTAAGAGCCACACTTTAAGTCATAATATTCAGTCTTTATTCTTTTCTTTCTTTCTTGTTAATTGACTTATTACTTTATTAGACATAGCAGATAAAACGCTGCTAAAATGTGTGTATGTATGTATATATATATATATATATATATATATATATATATATGTGTGTGTGTGTATGTGTATATGTATATACATGCATAAATGCTCTTTTTTTTTTTTTCTCTCTCTTCAACACTGACACCTATTTTTGTTAAACTTTTATTCTTAAGAGAGGAACTTTACATGGTCATACAAGAGACACTGCTGTTGAATAATTCCATTCAGTGACTAATCTCATGTTAATATGTTCATACGGGTTTGCTAGATTTATCTATTTTTATTATGGTGTATGCATGGTTGACGGACACCACTGTTGCCTTTGAAGTTGGGTATTTATAGTTTAGCTACTCCTCTTTTTAGTGGATTAGCACAGGCCCCAGTTTACTAATCTGAGTAAGGGAGGGGGGGGGTTAAGTACTATGTACCATTACCAGGATTTTCTTTTTTCATTTAATTATTTATTTTACTTTATTCAGAACTTATTTGTATTTTATGTCAACTCAGCATCATGTGTCGCTATACTAATATTACAAAAAAAAACAAAAACAAAAAACAAAGTATGGAACAAGTGAATGCCCATAATATCACTTATATAAAAATCACAAGTTGGAATGTCAGGGGACTCAGGAAACGAATCAAACTAAAACAGGTTATAAACAGGATTAAACAACTGAAATCGAAAATAATTTTCCTCCAAGAAACGCATCTTACAGACTGTGAATTAAAATGTGTAAAGAACAGATGGCCTGGTCAGGTGATACACGCATCATACAATAACTATGCAAGAGGTGTAGTTATTTTGATTCATAGGAGCATACCATTCCAAATGATAAAAACAATAAAAGACCCTGCTGGTAGGTATGTAATCGTTCAGGGTAACATTCTTTCGATTACATTAAATTTAGTGAGTTTGTATGGACCAAATGAAAATAAACCAAAATTTTTTGAAGACCTATTTCTTACTGTATCTACTTTGCAAGGACTTTATATAATCGGGGGAGACTTTAATTGCACTCTAAATCCGGACATAGATCGCTCAACAGGATCAGATGCCTATAAAGCCCAAACTAGACAGTTAATAAATCAATATATATTAGATATCAACTTGGTGGAAGTGTGGAGGGAACAAAATCCTGACCGAATAGAATTCTCTTGTCACTCAAGTGTACTTAAGTCCCGTTCACGTATAGACTACTTTCTTGTTTCAAGAGAACTTTTATCAAAGATCAAACAATGTCAGTATGATAGCATAGTGATCAGTGATCATGCAGCTATCTCACTGAATGTTCATATAGAAAATTTTATCTGCAACCCCCCAAAGTGGCGATTTCAAGCAAGATGGCTGCAGAATTCAGATTTTGTTAAATTCATAGGGGAGAAAATAGATAACTACTTTGAGTTAAACACAGATCAAACTTGTGCCTCAGTGAGATGGGAAGGATTTAAAGCATATATTCGAGGTGAAATTATTAGCTATTCGAGTACAAAGAATAAGCAACAAAGAATGCGAATGGAAACCCTGGATAAACAGATTAAATCTTTGGAGTTAGAGATAAACATCTGTGATGATTCAATAGAGCAAAGTAAACTGTTACGTATGAGAACTGAATATAATAAACTATCTACTGACGCAGCAGCAAAAAGTCTAATGTGGCTGAGGCAATCCTATTATGATCAAGGAGAGAAAGCGGGAAAACTCTTGGCATGGAGAATTAAGAAAATGCAGAGTGAAAGAGCCATTAATAGTATAAAGACCTCCTCAGGGAGGATAACGGTAGATCCATCCGAAATTAATGATAGTTTTAGACAATTTTATGAGAATTTATACAAATCAGATTGTTCCCATGCCTCGGAAGAACGAGACATATTCTTGGACCAACTTCAGTTTCAGACACTCACAGAAAACACAAAACAAGAGTTAGATAGAAATCTAACTATTGAAGAAATTTCACAGGCTATCAAAAGTATTAATAGTGGTAAAGCTCCTGGGCCAGATGGCTTCCCGATCGAATTTTATAAAATTTTCAAAGAAAAACTAATAATCCCACTTTTTAACATGTATGAAGAAGCGTTTAAAAATGAGGCTCTTCCACCCACTCTGAGACAGGCAATGATTACTTTGATATTAAAACCCGGTAAACCTGCCACAGAGTGCTCATCGTTTAGACCAATAAGTCTGATGGGGGTTGACACTAAAATACTTTGTAAAGTTCTAGCAAAAAGATTAGATCCCTATATTTCACATTTAGTTCATAATGATCAAAATGGTTTTGTACCAAAACGTCAAGGATTTCACAATATCAGAAGAGTTCTAAATATAATTAATGAGAAATTTGATGCTAAAGATACAGCTTTACTATCACTCGATGCTCGCCAGGCATTTGACAGAATAGAATGGTCATATTTATTTAATGTTCTCCCGAGATATGGATTTGGAAATAACTTTCTCAAGTGGGTTAAGCTTTTGTATACAAATCCTAAAGCTAGTGTTTTAACAAACAACACAGTTTCTAAACCTTTCACATTGGAACGCTCTACTCGCCAGGGCTGCCCGTTATCTCCAATGTTATTTATTCTGGCTATAGAACCCTTGGCAATGACTATTAGAATGCGAACTGATTTATTTGGTATCCAGTTAGGAGATCACGAGCATAGATTGGCCCTGTATGCTGATGACCTGATAGTTTTTTTGACGAGACTGTCCATTAGCATACCAAACTTAATGCGACAAATGGAGATATTTGGCAGATTTTCCGGCTATAGTATAAATGATTCAAAATCTTCTATGCTTTTTCTGAACAAAGATGAAAGGCTAACTCCAGTTATACAAACCCCATTCATTAACGCAAAAGAGGGATTTGTGTATCTTGGTGTTAAAATCACCCCAGACATTAAAACTATTGTGTCAACAAACTATGATCCTTTGATTAGTGAAGTGCAGGAGTCTCTAAATAAATGGCAGATAATGCCCATATCAATGATTGGCCGCATAAACATGATCAAAATGAACATACTGCCAAAATTTTTATATCTGTTTCAATCACTCCCTTTGCCTCTTCCAAAGCTATTCTTTGATGAATTAAACAGTATTTTTACTAGATTCATTTGGAATAATAAAAAACCTAGACTAAGACTTCGCTTGTTGCATCTGCCATATGAAAGGGGGGGGTTGCAACTCCCTAATCTTAAATTGTATTATTGGTCTGCACAGCTGCGTTCAGCTATGTTCTACTTTTCAAATGAGACACCACCGGCATGGATAAATATTGAACAAACATCAGTAACAAACCTTCAATTAAATCAGTATTTATACTCTGCAAGCCCAGCAAATTTAAAGAAAATGACAAAAAACCCCTTCTTAAAAAACACAATTGACATTTGGTATAGGGCGCATCAGTACGTGGGAGATACTCCTCCCATCTCTCGCTTTTCACCTATTTTGGGCAACACATTTTTTAAGGCAGGGAGAGCTGATGGGGGTTTCAAAATCTGGGCAGATAAAGGTGTGCAGAAGCTGGCAGACCTTTACAAGGACGGCAACCTTCTTACATTTGAGCAATTATGCCAAATATATAACATTCCAAGAAAACATTTTTACAAATATTTACAAGTTAAACATTTCATTATGTCAAAATATAGGCCAATCGAATCCGAACCACCACTGTCATACCTAGAGAATACCGTACTGCAAAATCTAGAGAAGAGAGGCCATATTTCTTTACTTTATACCGTTTTATTAACACACGATAAGGAATCCACAACTGACAGGTTGGATGCATGGAGATCTGACATTCAAGAGGAGATACAGGAGACGGACTGGGAAACTACATGTTTAAAAGCCCAAAAGCAGTCAATTAATACAAGAATGAAACTTCTCCAATATAAGTGGTTGATGAGAACCTATGTAACCCCAGTCAAATTGAATCGTTGGTCTCCTGATATTCCAGATAGTTGTAGTAAATGTTTAGCTGGAAAGGGTACTCTCTTTCACTGCGTATGGGAATGCCCAAAATTACAGCAGTACTGGAAATCAGTCATGCAGACTTTATCTAAGATTGTTGGAGTAAATGTACCTGTTGAGGCAAAAATATGTGTGTTGGGTATATATCCAGAGAACTGTACTTTTAGTTCCAGACAATTAAAACTGATTGACTTTGGTCTCCTGCAGGCCAGGCGATTAATATCTTTGTACTGGAAGAAAATGGATGTACCCTCAAATCAAATGTGGGTGAAAGAGATGGCATCCTGTATTGTATTGGAACGACTCACTTATATTGTCAGAGGAAAGGGGATAAAATTTGAAGAAATATGGTCACCGTTGACTGAGTTTCTGAGACATTATGAAGGAAATTAATTAGGAAAATGATGCTAAGTGCTGAGTGCTTTTGATTTATTTATTTATTTTTATTTTTATTTTAAATCTATTTATTTATTTTACTTAATCCTACTTTATTTATGTGTATGTATGTATATGTATATATCTATATGTGTGTGTATGTGTGTATATGTATGTGTATATGTATATGTGGGCATGTATATGTGTGTATGTGTATATATATGTATATATATATATATATATTTATTTTGATTGTTTTTTTTTTTTTTTTTTTTTTTTTTTTTTTTTTTTTGGGGGGGGGGGTGTTGGGGATTATGTTGTTTTATGTACATTTTATGTGAACTGTTATTACTTGCTTGTTTTATAATATTGAAAAACAATAAAAAGACAAGGGAAAAAAAAAAAAAAAAAAAAAAAAAAAAAAAAAAAAGAGCTGGCTTAGCTACATTAATATCTGTGAATCAGGGTAAAAGCAAGAGATTTATGCTCATCTGTAGCATCCTAGTTTACCTAGCATATCCTGTACCTACATAAAATTAAGCATGTGATTTTTTGTCATAAATGTCATTATGTTGCAACTTTAATGTGGACAATTTCACTTTGAAAGTAGCCTTTTTCTTTGTATGTTTGCTTTACCACAATGTCACATTAATGGCAAGCTATATATATATATATGTGTGTGTGTGTGTGTGTGTGTGTGTGTGTGTGTGTGTGTGTAGTGTTTAAGTGTTGAATCTATAGTATATATTCTATGTGGGAAGGTGAATACATACCATCATTTTTATATTGTATGTAAATTTGATGATGAATGGACCAAAAGAAATGGCTCAAAAAGTCCAGTTCCATTGACTTACATTAAAAGTAGAGTAAGTTTTTTTTCCTTCTCCTGTAAAGTTATAATTTCAGAGATACAGCATTTTGTTCTGTATATATAGCATTTTGTTCTGTATATATATATCGGAATTGTGCACAGAAATGTGCCGAAGCATGTCGTATTTAAGTGCCTTCCCAGTAGAAGACATGTTAACTTACTGCCAAAATCAGAAAAACATGTAAGTGAACCAAAAGTGTTCTGACTTTTTATGACTGTATATTACAGTTTTTGAGTAAATCCTTTGTAAAAACTTCAACTTAAAGCCTAACGGTGAGCACTATTGGAGGAGCCTGCTTTTGACTTTTGAAAGAATAGCCTTTGAAACTGTAGCTGTTTGTGTTCTTTCAAAAGCTAGTTGGTCTTTAAATTTCAAGAAAAAAAATCTTTCATTTCCTATTATATATACGAATATATGACGTTCAGAAAAGCAGATACTGATACAACTTGCTTACAGTAACTCTTTACAGTAGATCTGGCTGCTGCCAGTAAGTTACTGTAAATTTACTGTAATGTTTACAGTGTGAGCTGTGTGTCTTAGAACCTCAGTCTCTAGCAGTTCAGCTAACACAGTGATGCTGAGTCGAGCCTGCCTGCAGCCCCACACCGGCTCACACCTCTTCACCTCCTCACCTCTCCCCCGACTCTACACATACACATTTTCAGCTATCAGCTCACTCTTTCATTTCTGCGGATGTGACAGGAATACATTATGTTACTCCTTTTCTATTCTTTGTGGCCTTTTTGAGTGAAATGGCTTCAGGTGAATGAATAATTAACCTAAGCAGATCAACCTCTTTGATATCCTTTAGCTAATTCACTCCCCTGAATTCAGGGCTCTTAATCCGAGTTGAAAGCCGAATGAAAGGAAGAGTCTTCGAGGTCTAGGTGTACCACTGGCTTTAAGTGAATGTGTTGAATAGGTACATGGCTTCTGCGGTAGAAAAAGTGACATTGGCAAGACTTAGTTGGTGGACACAAAGAGGCTGATGATTACACAGCTGAGGACCTGTAATTCCTCTTCAGCTATTTGTGCTAATAGCTTCCGATGGGAACCAGCACATCTGAAGCACTGAGTCACAGGGACTGGCAGGCATTTGTTTGTATCATTACATTATATAACTGTATGCATGTGTGCATGTGTTTTCACATAAATTGTTTTTTTCAGGTTTACTTACTATGTCTCGACCTGCAAAATGGTCTTGAATTTGTGTAACATTTTTAAAGTAGCTACCTAATTTTTTTATTAAACCTGAAAGCCTGAAACCTGAAGTCTCAAAGCATTCCATTTAGGTTACATTTAGGCCTAGAAAAGTGTCACAATTCAGTGTTTTCACTGCTTTCAATACACCTGAGTAACTTAACTAATCAGCTCATTAATAAGACCACACTGAATCGCAATGGGTGTGCAGGGCAGTGGGCAGGACCCCACGCACTGACTTGGACTTTAGACTGAAGCGCTTTGGCTTTGAATGACCTTAATTATGTTTTATTTTGTTCAAACATTCTGTTTTGTTATCAGTGAGACAATCTTAACTCTACTGAAGCTTTGCCAGATGTTTCAGTAGTGACTGTTTCGGTAGTGACAAGTTTAGATCATTTTGAGCAGAACTCAAAAATGCTACTCTGTACAGTAAAGCTTTGAACAGTTGTGCACAAATAAAATACTATTTTTCATTAAAACAAACAAACAAAAATACAGAATTGCAAAAAGAAGTGTTTTAGTTGTGACAGTTCTTAATGTTGCACACTGATTTTCAGACTTTGGGACACCTTTCCTTCAAAAATGGGATGCTCACCATGTGGCCTTGGGGGACAGGGATGCAGTCTCACTTCTTGCTCTGATATACAGGGGTTTGGCTAAAATAAGGTGCCAACCTTTTGTGTTTCATTTAATAATTAAACTCATGATAAATCGAAGTCGTTCAGCATTAATTAAAAAGATTGTACTTTGAAAAAAAAATTGAAAAAAAATGTGAATGCTAATGTCACACATTGAAATTTACAGGTTAGGATTTGGGACAGCCGTCTCCTAATAAAAAGTACCCTATAAAGGAAGATAATATATATATTTAGCTCATTATTATCTCAATTAATGCCTTGGGGTTAAATAGATCATGACAGAGTTCTTATATCTAAGCACTGAGTACTTGACTGTTGTTTTTATTTATGTTTTATATGTTTTCTAGTATATTTTTAGACTAATACTTCAATGTTTAGATTATAAAATAGATTGTTGTGTGTTTGGCATTTCCCCATGAGGAAAAAAAAATCAAAACTCTAACAAATTATATTAGTAATTTTTAAATACTTTGGTTATGTTGGTTGATTTTAGGGTAAAGTTTAGCTGTGGACATAGAAGGATTTATCAACAACAGCACATAATTCAGTGGAAAGTCCAGTGTGTGTATTATATTTTAAACAATGTACAAACATTGGACACAAATTTAATTGGGAAGACACGCCAGATTTTCCAGAACATATTTTACAAAGCAGGTTAAAATGTCATTGTTTTATGTCATCTCATATAATCTAGTATAAATCCAGTAATGAGCAGTACATTAGAAAATCTTTCAGTAACATCCTTTAGAATATGGTTAAGAATGTACATTCAAAATAATGAACATTTAAAACATTTCAAATAAAAAAAAAGAATGAATGTGTGTTTCTGCTTACAGTCAGATAAATGCCTATAAACAAGTATTTGCATGTGCATCACATTGATTTCAGTAAATGACCAGTGTAAAAAAGATGTAATAATAATAATAATAATAATAATCATAATTATTATTATTATTATTATTATAAAGATATTATGTGTTTTACCCAAGCTGAAAGATACTAAGAGATGCTGGAGAATCTTTGTAGCATACATAGTAGATACCAGAGCATTATGTCAATTACTGCAGTTGCTATACTATAAGCTTCCTTTTCATGAACAGCTCCAGTATGACTTGATTGCCTTGATTGTTTTCCTGATGTCATTGGAAGCCAGATTTGGTATCTCTATTAGAATTAAAAACAGAGTTCTCATGGTTCTTTATAGATTGTGACTGGAATAAATTGCTGAATGTTTACAAAAAGTGTCCAGCTGGAGGGGTAACAGAGTGCAAGACACATTGCTCTTGATGCTGTATCTGTAATGAGTTCTTATTTTATAAATGAAGGATTTCAGTAAAAACAAAATAAGCCAAATGCAAAAAAAAAAAAAAAAAAGATAAAAGGTGCAAACTTTGTGCGCCCCCGTCTCTTTGGGGCTATGAGTGGTCTAGTGGTTTGAGTACATTATTTATTCTTATGCAGGACAAAATATTTTCTTGGCAAATGAATGCACCTTAAATGTAGGCAACATATCTGATATTTGTCATTATGAGATTATTATAAGAGTTTTACATGATTATCCAACCCATTTCTAGCCGTTTTGCTTACACAAAGGTGAAATGATCTTATTCCTTCAAGCTTCTTAAAACGAGCAAAATGATCGACAGTCTAATTAGATCATTTCATTTAGTGAAGTTACTTAAAATAAGTAAATGTTTTTAGAAATAAATTCAACAATCTTAACACAAATCTTACAACCTCATAATGAGAAATATTGACTAGCTATAAGATGCCTTTGTAACCAGGAGCGAGGAGGCGGACGCATGTGCTGAGTAAAGCGAGATTTATTTTGGGCAAATCCAGGGTCGTAGTCGGAACAGTCCAGGTTCATATAGCCAAAACAGATCGAATGGGGGACAGACATGACGAAATACAACCACAGAACTCAACTCCAGATACTTCCAACAGAACTTACAAACAAATCAAACAGCACATACAAAGACCAGCGAACACAAGGGGCAAACACAGGGCTTAAATACAAACAGGGGGCCGGACTGGGGATCAAAACAGAAAACACATGGACTAGACCAAAACACAAACACATTGACAGGACTGGGAGGGGCCAATCGTGACAGCCTTCACTTGCCAAGATGAGACTTTTGCGGTGTAGATTCTCAACATCAATCAAACGTCGACAGAGAAAGGAATGCAACGTTTTTGTGCCCCTTTCACTTATTGGACGTGAAATTGCACATAATTAGAGAAGAACGTATGGTGTGCAAATGTGCGTGCGTGTGGGACAGAGGCAGAGAGAAAGACACTGCTGTGAAAACAGGCAGACACTCAGACTCACATTGAGTCATCGTTGAAATGAGGGCATAGGGGGGTTAGAGTTATTTTAGCAAATAAACCCTGAGCCTCCACTCAGATCAGCTTGTGGAATAATATACAACATTCATAATGGTCGTCATTTACACCAAAGCTCCTATAGCTTCACAGAGCGTTTTTAAAATGAAGCATTCCCCGCTGTGTTCTTGTTTGCCTTTGATAAAATGAAAGTAAACCATAACAGGAAGCAGCCATGTTCACAAAAATGTGACATCGGAAGGCTCCAAGTCATAAACACAAGTTACAAAGATATGGCACAGCAAAGCATTTTCTAAGATAGAGGCATAGCTTACACTTTGGAAGCTTGTGTTAACTCATTTAATTAAAACTATGATGCACTAAAGCAATTTACCTATACCAATTATACAGATTTTGTCAGCGTCAGAACAAAAACAATGGACCAGTAGAAACTGGAAAAAGTTACTTAATAATAAGGAATGTGATCATGTTCAATTATCTTCGATTGATGTTTTAAAATTGAGTGATGATATTTAGACAAAGATCTTTACATATAGAGCCACCCAAACATTATGTATTGTCCTCAGGGGAAACAAGTACATACAAGAAAACATTGGAAAATGGGCCTTTTAAACATGGCAAACAAGTAATTGTTCACTAAAATTTGCTGGAAAATTAAATGTTTAAGTGTGTTCTCTGTAGAGCCTGTGATGTTTAGGGGGTTAAATCAGTTGTGTCTTGGGAGTCACCTCAACGATACAAATATCTAAATGGCTGTTCAATTTCCTGCAAAAATAAGTGTGATGGCTAAGGCAATAAAAAGCTTTATTTCTAAAGGAAAACGTTCCTGATAGTTTTTGTCTTTATTTTATAGCAGCACCCCTGTTACAGCTTGGGAAAATGATCTTTTCTCAGAAAAAAAAACTGCAGACAAAAGTAGTTGGATACAGTAATATACGTTAATGTATTAATTATATATTAGATACAAGTAATATACTTATATGCTGCTGTCATGGAAGATAAAATGACTGTAAAAAATAATATCAAGCCAGATTCAGGCTCACAGAAACAGGATAACCCTTCTCTTCTTCTGTCTGTCTGTTTGTTATCGATTTTCCTTTTCCAGGATGGATGATATTCAGCTATGTAAAGAGATCACCAGGCTTAAAAAAGAACTCCAGAAACTGGTCTCAATCCCAGGTAGGCCCATAAGAACAGAATCTAACATTACTTCAGTGCCACTTCAGTATTTTGCTGTAGTATTACTGCTTTGCTTGTCCTCTCAGTCAGTGGTCGTTAAAGAGGGGCAGATATTCAGATGCTGGAGCACTAGCTAAGTCTTCAGTGTGGTTTGTATCTACTGTGTTTTTACCTGAAATAATCAAGAACTGTGTAAAATATTGATTTCTAAATGTATTTTACATCGCTCTTGCATTTCTGTGTTAATTCACCTCTCTTAGATATGTGGTTCTGCTAGTTTTTGGTTTCCTAGGAGACTAGATACAAAAAAAGTGTAGTTTGAACTCTTCTTTTTCTAGCTACCATCTCATTACACATACAGTGCACATACAGGACTTGGACCCATGTACATAAGCCAGCGAAATCACAGCTCTGGGGAATAGCAGTGATTTCTGTCTCAAGACAAAAGTCATGCATCAGACTGAGCTCCATTTATTTGCTGAACTACAGCCAGACAGACTGGCCTGCATACAGTTTTATGCTTAAACCAGGTAGCTCCTATCTTCAGCTGAGGTCATATAGCTTACAAAATAAAATATACAATAAAATCATGTTAACATGTTGAGTATTAAAGGTGCATGTTTTTACAATGTTCCATTCAGTTCCATTCAAATATCTGTGAAATACACATATTGTAAAGAAAGGCTTTAAATGGCCAATCAAAAGACTGATCTCCAGCAAAACATGGTGTCATACATTCTTAAACAGCATAAACAATCCTGCAATTACAGCATGAGACTACAAAAATGAATCTGACCTTAAATTGCCTACAATGTTGCCTTAAAGCTGAATAAACTCACAGGTCCATTGTACACCACTGCTATTATACTCATGTAAAGCCCACAGGAGCTGTAAGAGCTTCAGAGGAAAACTGAACAATTCAATTCCATATTTGTTAGCACAGTAATAGCTGTGTGCATAAGTCCTGTATGTTGATGTATTTAAAGCATGTACTGCCGAATTAATTGAAGGAATTGCATGACTGAATTGAACTAACATTAACATGGTACGAAATAAGCAAATACATTACCATTTCCAGTCAGTCTAGTGTTGGTTTACTGAACAACAGCTCAGTAGTGTAGCATAACTCAAAAACTCAATTTTACATTACAGAGCTATTCCTTCAGGCCTCTTAATGGTTTTGTTACCCTTGAATTCACAGTCAGTGACGTATCTACATACTTAATAAAGATGGTTCTTCAAGAATTCTTTAGTAAGTAAAATCGTTCTATGTAGAATGCAGTGATGTAAAGCACCACCACTGGACTCTGGAGCAGTGGAGACGTATTCTCTGGAGTGACAAATCATGCTTCTCCATCTGGCAATCCAATGGACGAGTCTGGGTTTGGCGGTTGCCAGGAGAACGGTACTTGTCTGACTGCACTTTACAGTGTAAAGTTTGGTGGAGGGGGGATTATGGCGTGGGGTTGTTTTTCAGGAGTTGGGCTCAGCCCCTTAGTTCCAGTGAAAGGAACTCTTAATGCTTCAACAGACCAAGAGATTTTGGACAATTTCATTGTTGAAAGCTGAGTTGAAGCTGTTATAGCTGCAAAGGGTGGGCCAACATCATGTTAAACCCTATGGATTAAGAATGGGATGTCACTCAAGTTCATATGCTTGTGATGGCAGACGAGCGAATACTTTTGGTAATATAGTGCTTAACCATTTTCTTTACTGAAGAACATTTGAAGAACCATCTTATTTAAGAGTGTAGGAGTTCCAAGAGGCCTATAGTGATAATTATTCTCACAAAATTGGTCCCAACATAATGCGATAGATTGATTCCTCTATCACTTTTTAATTAAGTCTGTAGTTAATCTCATGTGTTCGGCCATCAGTCCAGCTCCTGAAGGCCTATCAGTTAGAGAGCTAGCTTACCTTTGTCTACCGAGATACCAAAAGTAAAACATTTTGATTGGACAGTTTTCAGTTAAGCAGTTCAGGATTTTAACCTTTTCGTTTGCAACCAAAACACACATTTCTGAACGTGCTTATCCGTCTGGGTTGCAGGGAGGGCTGGAGCCTATCCCAGCAGTCCTTGGGCAGGATACACTCTGAACAGGTCCCTGTTCTATCGCAAGACAGACAGACAGACAGACAGACATATACATTCACTCACACTCTCAAACCTAGGGGCAAGTTAGCGTGTCTGATATGCAACCAAAACATCCATCCATCCATCCATCCATCCATCCATCCATCCATCCATCCATCCATCCATCCATCCATCCATCCATCCATCCATCCATCCATTTTCCAACAAAATAAAGACTGTTACTACAATGCTTGCAAAGTATCAATTGAATAACCATGATGGCTCAAAAATTACAGGATTACAAAAATGGTGCATTTTTTATTTCCCTGAAATCATTAAGCCTTCTCTAAAGGCCAAAAAGCCCCTAAGGCCATGTTTAAGCAAATAGTTTTGTAATAGCAAACTCTTTATAGTTGACCATGAAAAGCTTGCACAATGTACCATATGTGTCTTGTGTCTGACTTAATTTCTGCTTTGACAGATAAGGACAAATCCAATGAGGACAGGCAGAGAGAGGATGAGCTATTGCAGCAGATCCATAAACTAGTGGAGACACGGGACTTTCTGGTGGACGATGTGGAGTTCGAGAGACTGAGGTTGGTGCTTGCGTAAGAGAGATCAGCTTGTTTGTCTTAGCACAAACAAGCTGTCGAGGTCAAGCCGGCGGTCTGGGCCTTTAGATAGCTATGGCATACCTGACTTTAGCAAAGAAGGTGAATGGAGAGACGTGCTTGGAGCCAAAAGTGTGACATTCATGCCCACCCTCTTGACCGTGACATTGCAATCCAATTACTCTGCACTCTGTGCCAATAACATATCGGCTCGCTGTGTCCACCACACTCACACACACACACGTTGTGGCTTGGGGTCTGGAAAAATAAGGCTGATTGATTTACAGGTGAGAAAGGGCAGAGGAGAGAGAGGGAGTGATAGAAGTAGACAGAGTATTGCATGGTTGTAGGTGAGTGCAGCTTCTTTTAAGAGGTGTGGGGCTAATTAGGCCTATATTGTTATTTCTTCCTATGAAAAGCTCAGAAGAAATAAGTCAGCTTCCTGATCATTTGCATTTACATTTACATTTTAGTGCTGTCGTAAAGTAAACTTCAGTCTAAGGGAGCAGCGTGTTATACTGAATACCCCTCCCTCACCCTTCCCTTTCCAAGCATGTAGTAGAACCTACAGTGGCTATAAGGTTTTCTGCTATAGTCTCTCCCAATTTCATTTTGCTTCTTCATGTTTTCGCTTCTTTTTGACGACAAGGATTCCTCCTCTCCTGCCTTTTCTTGTACTCAGTGATATGTATGATCCTCCATTTGTCAAAATGTGGGTTCTCACACTTCTCACAACACAAAATGAATAACCAGCACCGGCAGCCGCTTCAACGTAAAACCACAAAAGGTACTCTCTAGGGCAGGTGTTGGAACATTTTTATTGGTCCATTTGTCATGAAATATTTGCATGCTGCAGAGACCAGCTAGCACTTTCAAATGGTGTCAACAAATCAATGCAAAAACTGAAGTTATGAAGTTTGCATATGCCAGCGACAATGTATCCTTTCATCAGGTACTCTTATTCAGAGTAATTTACAAAATAATCTGGAAGATTTTATGATCTAAAAGACATACAGTAAAAGTCAGAGACCACCCTTTATTTATTTAATTTCCAATCAAAGTGCTAATTAAGTGCAAGTGATTCATTTTGGGGGGATATTTCCAAGGAGATTAAATATAAGATAATCCACTTACATAAGGAAAGGCAAACTCACAGCAAAATATGTGAAAAACAGCAGTTTCCACAACTGGAGTTTAAAACCTTATTATAAGACGCAGAATAAATGGGACTCCTAACAATCAAGACCTGGTACACCACCAACACTGCCACCATCAGATAAACAGTGTTTGAAGTGTTCATCTTTGAGAAATAGGAGAACATCAAGCTCCACTCTTCATTCAGATTTGAAAAAAATCCACAGGTGTTTCTATCCATCCTTCTATCTGTCCATCCTGAAATTTGAAGAAATGGGAATCTGTATGAAAGGGGAACTTTTGAACAGTTCTGTAGCTTGATATTATTAAACAGCTAAATAAATTCAAGTGTAGACATCGAGGATAAATAATACATTTTGCTTTTTTAAATAAGCACAAAACATTCAAGTAGCAAAACCTTATCTTATGAGATCTCAGCGAAGAGCATGCCAGGAGCCCCACAGTCAAAGACCCAAGTTGTCGTGCCAGTGTTTGAAACCATTGATTAGTTCAATCTAGAGAGAATAGGCTACACCCAACTGTGGCGCTGTGTAGCAGCAGGCTAGTTTTGTCAGTGCAATAAACCTGGCAAATCGTTTTGGTTATGTTAGTCATGAGAGTGAAACCCACTGAGCTCATTTGAGCTAATATGTCAACCCAAACTTTGAAGAGGTACAGACACTACAGGGGAATTGTCTAGAACGAATAGGCGGATCTGACTGTGAAGGCAGTGTGTTCTGTAGATAAAAAAAGTTAAAGCAAATTCTTTGGCTTATGTTGCTAGACCCTTGCTTCAAGCTTCATAGACTAAATGATCTGTTCTCTGTTCATTGCTTGCTTTTGTAACCTTCTACCAAATAAGGGCACCCAGAAGTGGATAACAAGTGGATAACCTGCACCTTCCTTCTGCAAATAGGTACAATAATAAAGCAAAATAAAGAAAATGTCCTCCATGAGAGTTTGATGAACGCTTACATCCAAGTAAGTGTGGCTAAGTTGGGCAGCTAGACTGCTCTGCCATGTGAGTTTGAATCCCCTTTTTTGTCAAAAAGGCTAATGAAAGGTGACCTGGGTTCTTGGGCTTAAATCCCATTGCCAGTTTTTAGGATCCACTAAGGGTGTATTGATACACTCAACCAACTATGCCATTTGATTCATGATACTAGGTTTGCAATTCACTATGCTCACAATATTTTGAACAAAATTCAAATGAGGAAAAATGCCTATAATCATCAGCTTATTAGCTTTACTGCAGCTGGTAAGCACAAGCAGTGCGATACAGAAATGTCAAAATATGTAGACACCCTTTTCTGCTTTAAAACCTTGCACACAGAGCAACTGTATTGTTTGATAACCGGTTATGTTCAAGTGACAAAGGCATCTTTTGATTTCTCAGTGCTGTGGCGCTTTTGTTTTGACATGTAAAAACTTGATCCGACAAAACCAAATATTTAAAGATTTGACTTTTACTTTTTTTTACTTTTACTGTCAGAAATAGGAATGAATAATTGATTCATGTTTGTATATTCACTTGGAAAAGGTGCATTCCGCAATAAATGAAGTTGTGCTTGTTTAAAACAGTAAGAGAAAACATGGTAGCATACAGAAAGCTTTGATTCTACAAGCTAATCTGTTTAATTCTGTGCGATGTGGACATGAGCATGCCATAACTTCTCTGGTGGCAGATTGTAGAGGAGTGGGCATGGACGATTGGGCCGTAAGCAGGGGAAGCAGCCAGATTGCCCTGTACTTCTTTGGCCACTCCCATTCTTCCACCGCTCTTTTGCTTCTGGGTCATCCTAGGGAGTCATTTTTGAGATGGAGATGGGCTGCTGGTTGCTGTCAACAAGCTCTACAACCTCCACTTTGGGAGGCTGGGAGCAGTGAGAACACAGGAACAGGGTGTGAATCACAGAGTTGTCTATTTATTCTGAAAACAGCCCAAATCGCTCAGCTTTCCAGCCAGCATACAAAATAAAAGAGCACGTTTGCTGGGACCTTTGTCATTTTTTCTTACTTGAGCCTCCGCTGGTCTCCTTCTCTCTCTGGGCCCTGCCACCTACAGAGAAAAGACATGGCTGTAAGTAGGCTTGCAGAAACAAGACACAGGTGAACCTCATCAGCTTTGTATATACATGCAAAGTTATATTTACAGCATTTGGCTGACGCTCTTATCCAGAGCGACTTACAATTTGGTCATTTTATACAGGTAGGCCAAGGTGGTGTTAGGAGTCTTGACCAAGGACTCTTATTGGTATAGTGTAGGGTGCTTGCCCTGGTGGGGGATTGAACCCCAGTCTACAGTGTAGAAGGCAGAGGTGTTAATCACTACACTAACCAACAACCGTACTTTGGATGAACCATCTTCATTGATATTTATGTAATCCTAGTCAACTGACTCAAACTCCCATGCAGATAACTAAACAAGGCTGAAGTTGGCTTCTCATTCAAACTTTCCCTTCCACCTTAAATGCTTCTGTAGAGGTGATATGTGCTTCATTACAGGTCAACACAAAGAAAAACAGGACAGCAAATATTATGACAATCGCTGTGGCCAAGCAGTGCTGCTATACCTAAAGTATTTGGAGAGTACTCGGATAGCATGATTAATAAAAAGTAATGTCTAAAGTAAAATGTAATGGCATGTCACCATAATTTACCAAGTAGAACAAATCAGTATTTTGCTGGGGAGAGAGAGCGGTATTGTAGCCTGTAGCACTCGTTTGCTCCTCATATATATTTTTTTGGTAGGTCTTTGAAAGCCAGCACAGCCATTCTATAAGATATTGACCCATCGCTGTGGTATCTTGTTATTTTAGCCATTAACAGAGACCACATGCTCCACTCAGATGTAGGCTATATTGAGTATTTTGTTCTCCTCTCAAGCATTGCTAGCATAATCCCATATTTTCATTATTCATATCTAAATAATGACATAAGGCAGTACCCTTAACAAACCTACCTCATCACTAGAAAGTGAAGTCATTTCAATGTGTGGTAATGTTAACAAACTCTGAATGGAGTCTGTTGGTCATGGTCAGTTACACAGACATGTATAATTTGTGTTGATGGACAAAGTATAAAAAAATGAGCTGTTGCTCATGGACCTTTAAGAGTGTATGTGTTGAAGGAGTATCAACAGTGCATGTGCCACCATGCAGTGTATGTGCTGCCAATTTCTCTTCACGATCTCCAGTCTATACTATGTGTGAGGTGGCTTAGAAGTTAAGGTGTTCTATTGTGTTCTGGATTTGAATCCTATTCTTACCAAAAGTGCATATCTTAAAGCCATTACAAATGCAATGTTATTGTGCTCAGCATTTGTGGACTTCCATCCTTCACATTCTTGTAAAGAAAGCTTTTTAAATAGAGCTTCATGAGAGCACCCTGCTTACAGAGTGAACACCAGCTAAACGTGTAAGACAGCTAGCAAAGTGCTTGCTACAATTGGAGGAGGTGGCAGAGAACTTAAGGTGATGGCCTAAGACTTCATTGTATTTGGACTCCACTTGCTAACCACAGGAGTATGCTCTGCAATTGTGGTGTCTGATTGAGTGCTTGCTTGGAAACAGTCATTTCTAAGGATCCACCAGAACACCCTCCTTACCTGACCAACATCGGCCCCTCTGAAATGGCTAATTGTGCAAGTTCAAATCCAATATTAATCAAAAGGTCTTCACCACAGTATTTGTGCTCCATGTTCATGGGTGCTATAGCCATAATCATTAGCTAACAAAGCATTTGCAGTCAGCAGTTGTCGTCCTGCAACGACAACTTTCCTCCATAAACTGATTCCTCATGGGGTCTTAGTAATAACTTAACCTATGATTGCCGAAAAATCCCCATTACATTTTTGTAGGGCCTTAAAAACTTTGGCCAAGTTTTCATCCTTGACAGAAAGGAAGACATAAGACCAAACCAAACAGATAATGTTTGCAATAAAACAATTGCATATTTCAGACCATGTGCTTTCTTCGATTATGAGCATATTTGCTAAGTAGTTGGCCCTATTCCAAATTTAAAAAATGAAGAATAGGGTCTACAATTGCCATTCCTGGATAATAGGACCTTTGTAGAGTCCAGCTAACAGCTTTTAGTTGTCAAATGAACTGAAAAACAGAAGATTATGCTGCATTTTAATTTGTACTGGCACTAGGCTGTAGGATATAGTGAAGTAGAATGATCTCATGCAAAGAGCATGGAGCCCCTAACAGATTAGGGCTTCATAATATGTTGTTTCTGCATCATGCATCATGCAGTATTTTATATTCCAACAAATCAATGCAGGACAATCTTTAAAGTCTAGGTGAGTCAGAAATAAAGACACGTTTTACTTCCACATCCTGACTTATCTCCAAGTAAATCATGGTATCATGAGCTATCTGAGCATTTCACTCAGTGATAGGTGGGGGCGGGGATTAAAGTATTATATTATTGATTAGTATTATTCCCTGCATACCCTGAAGTGAAATAAATTAAACAAAAATAATTAATGATATCCAAATTCTGTTAGCATGTACAGTTCAAATGATACCATATCTAAACCCAGGATCCTGTTGCAAATAACCACTTATGGCACGTGTGACTATCTCATGTAAATACTTTGTAATCATAATTGTAGTTTACCAAAATATGGAAAAATAACCTAAATTATATCAGGATTAGCATGGCCAAGGACAATTTTGATTTCCTGTTAACGTTAACTCACATAATTAATGCATTTAATGAATTATTCATTTAGTCATTCATTTATATGTCGGTCACACTAGGAGGCAACATACACTTACTGAGCACTTTATTAGGAACATCTCCTTGTATTTCCATGCTTTGTCCATTTTATCATATAGGTGCACTTTGTCGTTCTACAATTACAGACTGGAGTCCATCTGTTTATCTACATACTTTGTTAGCCCCCTTTCACCCCTACGGGACCACCACAGAGCAGGTTTTATTTGAGAGGTGGATCATTCTCAGTCCACCAAACAAAAAGATCCAGCCAACAGGGTCCTGTGGGCAGCATCATGTGACCACTGATTAAGGACTAGAGGATGACCAGCACAAACTGTGCAGCAGCAGGTGACTTTACATCTACAGGGTGGACCGACAAGGTAGGAGTGTCTAATAGAGTGGACAGTGAGTGGACACAATGTTGAAAACAGAGGACTACAGTCTGTAATTTTAGAGCTACAGAGTGCACCTATATGGTAAGTTGAGCTGATAAAATGCATAATGAGTGTAGCTGCAAAGTGTTCTTAATATTTTTTTTTATTTATTTATATAGCACTTTTAACAACAGGTGCTGTCACAAAGCAGCTTTACAGAGCAATCAGCATCACATAAAGAAAAAGAAAAGACAATCCGGGTCCAATTACATGTTCAGGGAGTAAAAGTGCAGTCCTAGTATTTTGCACATATTGTGAAATTACCATATATTTTATGTGGAGGAAAAATTAGTTTTGTTGTAAATGTAAATGCAGCCTATGCTTATATTAAGCTCTTAGCCTCTACTTCACTAAACCGCTAGGGAAGGTTGTGTTACATTACACAAATTTCACACGGTGACCAACATGTGGATCAAAACTCCAAATGTTAGCGGCTTGTCTAGCTATTCATTTGTGAGGCTGATATTATTTTAGCGTGCTAGCTAAGTCATCTTACTGCTTTGATAGCTCACTAGCAGGTTAGGTAGCTAATTAAGCTGATTACTAGGCAATTTTAGGGGCCGGAGTGTGTAAATCAACTCCTTTTTCCTTCACTGTGAGTAATTTCCACCGAGTGTTGTGACAGTCGGCTAGTGAAGAGGTGGGTGGCACAGAGGATGACAGAGAGAAAATGAAAGAGATGTCAAAAAACGTTCAATAATTTAAACTCTTCTTGTCTGACGGAAGGATGCCGAGAGAATAAATGATCGTTTTGGGGCCAAGTGCCATGTACACATGCGATCATGTGAAGGAGACAACAATGCATCATTAGTATTTGTGTCTCTCTTTCTCTTATGCGCTCACATATAAAAACGTACCCATACGTGAGCTTGTGTGTTTGTGCCTCTGTGTGTGAATTTGTTGTTAAGGCAGCGCTCATGCACAAAATTCTGCCTCCACACAGAGAGAAAGAAGAGGACAAAGAGATGGCGGAGTTCTTACGGGCAAAATTTCCTGCAAGCTCCACCAAAAAAAGTAGGTAAAAGTGCGTTATCAAAGAGCTGTGTATTTGTAAAGCTGCTCTGAATGTCCTATTTTATTGTGTGAGTTAATTGCAGTATGTTCTTTGAAAACCTCCACAGCATTTTCCAGTTTTTTTTCTTGCTTGCATAAACAGAAGTGCTGGGGAAAAAAACACCCAACCAAAGTCCAGAACAATATTTTGTTTTATAAACACCATACTTTGCCTCTGAAACCCTCTAAAGCCCTATTGGGGCTGGGTTTGTTTCAGCAGGGGAGTTTCTGTGATGGGCTTGACAGATTTGTACAGGCTAAAGCGCCTCATTCACCAAAGTTGTATACGATCAATTCTAAATGTAAAATAAGTGCCTGCAAATTTCAGCATTTTTCAACAGTTTCGTCATTCATCACTTTCATCTTTGGTGTATGATCAAACTCACACCTGGTAGGAGTCTGTAAATTTGCATGTAATGTTTTGAGTGTAATGATGTAACAACCTATAAAAAGCTTTATGAGCTGTTAAGTAACCAAAGCTATTACCAGTATCATCTAAAAAAAAAATAAAAATAGAAAATAACAATAATGCACATTGGCATAAGGAAATGTTTTTAATGTAAAGATATATTACACTGTGCTTTTGTTTTCCATGCTAGAAAAAAACAGCATAAAACCAGCAAAGTCAACATATTATTGCTGTCACATAAAATGTTACTAAAATGTCACGTTATGTCACTCCAGATAAAGGGTATTAAAAGCGTTGTTCAGAAACTGTATTTTGCAGTCAGCGTCTCCGGGGACCACTTGCCATTCAATGCTCAAATAAAAGTGAAGAACCTTTTCCTTTATTTCACGAGAACTCAGTATTTTTTTCTTTTTGATACTTTTTGAGAACATAAAGTAGTTACTAGTGTAACTGTAAAAAGATTTAATGATATGTCAGAGGCTCTGGGCTGTAGGGGATACCTCTTGGTCCCGGCACTATGGTAAAATCACTGTAATGCACGGTTATCCAATAAGGCAGAACTTAGAATCGAGATGTGATTATTCAGGGTTCTTATTAGGAAGATGCTTAAGAGTTTTCTAGACTTCTTTACCGCTTACGTCATCTAGACCACGCAGGTCTGATAGAATGTTGTATAATTCAGTGGTCCGCTATAAGACACGCTCTCTGTATTTCTCTATCTCAGCTTCCTATCAAGACAGAAGGATGACCTCCAGGGCTCAGCAGACCTCCTCTCCATTTGTGACCAAGACTGGCCTCACCCTGCTTAAAGAATGCTGTGGTTTTACCTGTTCCATCATGTAAACCGAGAAATAGAAAGAGAAAGAGAGAGAGTGAGACTGATGGGGGAGAAACTGAGAGAGGGAGAAGTGCAGAAGAAGACTTACAGGGAGTGAAATTGTGAACCAACAGACCTACAACAGAAGTACAGAGGCAGAAAATAGTGTGGGTCTATGATGAAGTTCAGACAGGCAGCCAAGAGGCCTTTTACATGACAATATCTTTCTATTTTAAGGACATAAGACTACTCTTTGAACTCATTATTGATGTGCAGATTGCAACAATGAGATAAACATTATGCAAATTGGTGCTTGTTAAGTCACTGTAATTAGGCAGTAGTATGTGTCTGTGTTTCTCCTATTAAGAAGTGTTAGAGGCCAAAGTTAAGCAATCCCAAGAGCAGTTCCTCTAAAACCCTCGACTAAGCAGTTGCTTAAACTTTTAACAGTACTTTTTCACTGTTGTCTGAGTAAAATGTGGAAAAATGCTAATTAGAAAAGCTGTTAGCATCACTATATTTTTAGTTTGCCAGTGCTAAGCCAACTCTGGTAGCCTTACAATGTTCTGAAATCCAGTTACAGTAACTGCCGTCTTTGAATATAGCCCCATTTCAACCCTGCTAGGACTATGAATATGTCCTTGGGCCTGACACTTACCAGCCAGAGTGAATAAGAGGGAGAGAGTGGTGGGACAGGAGGAGGAGGGGGAAGAAGAAGAAAGAGATCACTTTAGAAGCCCACCAAGTAGGATTAAAAGGAACACATGTACTGGCTAGATAAAAGGGAATTTAATGTCATATTTATGTCATGTTTTCTCTGTTCCTGTGCTTTCCTATGTGATGGTGTAAAGTCCAACTTGAATGCAGCTTGCTTTAATGTTAATGGCATTCTGATTTGAATGCAGAGTACAGGCATGCCTTTTTTTTCATAGCAACTGTGGGAAGGCTGAAAACATTTTACAGAACCTTGACAAAATAGCATTCAACCTGTTGAGAAACTGTCTGTGCCCCTACAGTGTTTGTTAAGAGTTGCCACACTCATAAAAAAAGATGAGTCTTCAAGGGTTCTATAGTAAAGGGAATGGTTATATTTAACGCCATTAGTTGGCTGGGGCAGTTATGGGATGTAGGTTAGTGAACCAGCCTTGTGACCAGAAGGTCACTGGTTTGATCCCTAGAGCTGACAGTACATGACTGAGGTGCCCTTGAACAAGGTACGTGCTGCGGGTAGGGCTGCCCACCCTTTTTCATGCTATATAGAACCATTTTCAAAAAGGCTATATATAGAATCATACACAACACATTCTCCATCAATCTGAAGATCCTTTTCACGTCGCAAAGAACCCATTAAGCATTAAGTTGTTCTACATATAGAACCATATAGAACCTTTACCTAAAGAACCATCTTTTTAAGAGTGTACTTAACATAGTATAGTGCCCTCCACAAATATTGGTAAATTGGCTGTAAAACAATTATCCTTTTGCTCTTTCATTGAAAATATGACCAAAAACCTATTATTTAAAATACAATGTTTGAAATAAAAATAAATAAATCTTATAATGAAATAAATATTGTTCTCAAATCTATGTGTGCCACAATAATTGGCACTTAGTAGCGTTTTCTATCTAAATAACGTATGTTCCCATATTCATATGTTTTAAAATTCATTTGAGCTACTGGAGCACTTAAGTGCTCAGCTTAAGTGCTCAGCTTAAGTGCTCAGCTATGTTTCAGTGGAGTATAAATATGAGGTGACACACAAGCCAAATTCCCTCAGTTATTCATCATTATACAAAAGACCAGAGAAAACAGCAATGATGTGCAACAAACATTTGTTAACCTCAACAGAAATCAGGAGATCACTACAAGACAACAGTTATCAGAACGATAATTAAGAAGTTTAAATAACTGGAGATGTTAAGAATCTGCTAGAAAGATATCGTAAGATATCGAAGACGTATATCTATAGTGACTCCAAGCACAATGAGGAGGCTGGTTTGAGTGACCAAAAAAATTTCCACAGATCACAGTTGGGGAATTGCAGACATTAGGTAGGTCTTGGCGTCAGAACATCTCCCAGACTACAACCAGACGCCACCTCCATAACAACAATTTGTTTGGGAGGGGTTGCCAGAAAAAAGCCTCTGAGACCAAAATAGAGCTTTCTGCCAGCAAACACCAGAGGTGGGTTTGACAGATAGCTCCAATCCTCTGACCTAAACCCCAGAGAAAACCTGTGGGATAAACTGAAAAGAAGAGTTCACAACTCTGGACCTCAGAATCTGAAAAATCTGGAGAGACTGTACAATGGAATGGTCACAGTGTTCTCCAGTCTCAGGAGAAGACTCAAAGCTGTTATCTTTGCCAAAGAATGTAAAACATATTAAATTAAGAAGTGCCAACAAGTGTGCCACACACAGATTTGAGAAAATGATTTATTCCATGACTTCATTATTAATGTTTTATCAGGTGCATCAATATTGTGGAGGGCACTGTACGTTTCCAGTTTTAATGTTACACCACCACGCCAGACTGACGTTTTAACCCCTTAAATGGTTAGGGCCCTCCAGTGGACCCAAAGTTTTATTACACACTTCTATAACTTAAGAATAGCTCAGCCAGTTTGCACTGAAGTTCCTGTAGTCATTGAATAATATGCCTTAGTATGTAATAAGCCTGAGATTTTAAGCCACAACTAATTTAAACTAGGTATATTGCAAATAACTTGTGTTGCATGAAAACTACTACAAAGTAACACTAATTTGACTACTTTGTACTATAATGAGGTAGAATAAGAATTGCTTGCATTACTTGTACATATCTAAAAGCAGAGGAAAACTCTCAGGGCCTTCAGAGGCCTAATATTTACTGAGAAGTGAAAAATGACGTTTGTAAGTTTGAGCTCAGTTTTATTTAGTAGAATATTTGTATTTAAATTCTGCAAGTATTACAGTACTACTTGTTTCATTGTTAAGTGTAGGCTGGAAACAAAAAGGTTAGAGACTATAAATGCCCTGCGAAAAAATAGGTTCATTTGGAATAGATAAATATATGGAAGAAAGCTCTCTTGTTGGTTAGGACTATGAAAGCTGTTAACCCCAATGGTGCAAAAGACAATAAGGAAATTGCTACGCAGTCTTTTGAGAGTTTGATTATGCAAAAAGAAATAATCCTAACAATGCTATCATTTGACATTAATAATGCCCTCTACTTCTATATTTTGACAGTTGTTGAGTTGTATACTACAATGTGGTTGAAAGGGATTTTTGCCATTGTTCTGTAATGCTTGTCCAATGTCACAACAATTGCTATGAAAAGACAGATTTGTGGGCATTGATGAATCAATTCATCCTTAAGCTGCATTTTAAATAGTGCCATGCCAATTTGGAGATGTTTGTTATAAATTATGAATACATTAAGCCTCTATTTTACCTCTGGGTGTTGAGATCCACTGATTCACTGTGGCTTGTTCCAGTATTGTGTGCTGCCTTTCTGCTGCAACACTTTTGACGTGAAATCTAATGTATATGAAAAGAGAGAACAGCATTTGTGTGACAGAAGAGAAGAATGATCTGTCATCAATCTGTTTATCAATGTAGTTTGTGAAGTCTGACACTACTGATGGTCATATGAGTGATTCTAAATGAAGCCGAATTTTTCAGTAAATGAAGACTTGAATAACCATTCATTTCACTGTTGTGTAGTTTTTGTACTGTAGCATTATTGTGGAGCGCCCTTTGAGTCTTAGGAAATAGTCTTAGTCTTAGTAATCACCTCAGGCTATACAGGCTTACATAGACCATTTTGCTGAATTGGTTTAAAGTAAGAATTTTTCAGAGTTTAAACTAAAATCATTTTGCTTTCAGTGACCCTACATCTTAATTTAATATATATATATATATATATATATATATATATATATATATATATATATATATATATATATATATATTGAACATTTATCACTACCTAACAATAATAACACTACTGAAACCAAATGTTTCAGTAGAGACTGTTTCGATAGTAATAGTAAAAAGCTGGCAAACACAGCTTTGAACAATTGTACACACATAAAGTCATAACATTTTTCATTGTAACACAAAAAGGTTTTTTAATTGCAGAAATTATGTGTTTCTTTAGTGACAGTTCCTAATGTTACACACTAATTTTCAGACTTTGGGACACATTTACTTGAAATCAATGGGATCTAAGCTCAATATGTGGCCATAAGGGAGAGGGATGCAGTCTCACTTCCTGTTCTAAAATGCAGCGATATGGCTAAAAAGTTTTTTTTTATTAAATATTAAACCAATATAAATCTAAATGAAAAGGGGATCTGAAGCCTATCTCAGCAGTCAATGGGCAGAAGGCAGGAAACATCCTGGACAGGTCACCAGTCCATCACAGAGCAGATAGACATGCATGCATACATTAACACACACATTCACAACTAGGGGCAATTTAGCATGTCCAATTGGCCTGGCTGCATCTCTTTGGACTGCAGGACAAGAACATTACAGACGCTGGGAGAACATGCAAACTAAGCTAAGCTTGACAGCCACAGCTGGCAACTGTTGTATACAAACAACCAAACCAGCTGTTTCACTCCCCCTGTTTTAGTGCGCGTTGGCCGTTCTGCTCTGCGCTGCTGCACTGCACAACACGATGACTCATGGGGAGAGTGGGGGATTCATTGTGATGCACAGACAGGTGGAGGAAAGTCTGCACTGCCCAAAAAATGAAACACAATGTCTAACTATTGAAGTATTTATATTAAAAAAAGATTTTCCGCTTTTATTTGAAGGTTATTGTTTCATAAAACTTATCGATGAGAACACAAGAAATAAAAATGACATGTCCAAGTTATCACAAAGGACATAGATCATTTTATCTAATTTCACTAGACAGTGCTCTCTCAATGTAATGCTCTACAATGTACTGCAATTTAATAAGCCAGTCAACATTTTGCTAATTTTCTAAGTTAAAATATTTTTTTTCTCAGTTTACCATATGGGGAAACAATAAAATATAAATGATGAAATTTTGTATTTTATAAAGGATCACATTTCTGCTTTTCCAGAATATTAAATTCAGCAAAAAACGGTGAATTGACATGTGCAGATGTTACTTAGAAAATTAGCATAATGTATAATTTAACTGGAGTGCCCAAAGTTTTGCATACAGTTGTACACAGTGTGGTGCATGTGGTGCCTGCCAGTTGAAAGTTAATGTCATAAAAGCAGCATAGTAGCATCTTTGCATAGGTCTGGGGAGTTCAATGACACTGCAACAGTCAGGAAAAGTAGAGTATGCTAACTATTATACTCACCTGCTCCTGACATAGACATCATTGAGACTGAAGTCTAAGAGATATGGACCATTCAACAGAACTATATATATACTTATTTTAGCCACATCCATGCATTTTGAGACTGTATCCCTGTCCTTCATGGCCACATGGTGAGTGGTTGGATCCCATTGACTTAAAGTAAATGTGTCTCCAGGTCTGAAACACACACACATTTTCTAAGCCACTTATGCTTCTGGGTTGTAGGGGGCAGCTGGAGCCTAAGTCTGAAAAACAGTGTGTATCATTTAGAATTGTTTATCTGTACCGAAACACATATTTTCTACAAATAAGCAAAAGTTGTGTTGGCCAGTCATGTACTGGCTAGCATTGTTGAGTTGTGTTCAAAACTGGTCAAAATTGCCAGTCACTAGAGAAACATTTGGAGGTTTCAATAGCATTCTGATTGTTTTGGTAGTGACAAAATGGAATGTTCAGTCACTTCTTTTAAGAAAATAAACATGATCAAGGTATAGGTTTAAAGTTCAAGCCAGTGAAAAGTCTGAAATGTGCTTTGAACTCTGACTTTGAGCCAGTTTGAAAGAATGATTTAGATACAATGTGGCACGTAACAAATGCAGATGCTTCCATGATATCAATGCCCCCTTCCACAGGATACGAGAGGCCATTTGAGCTGCATAAGTATGTAAACGATGTTAACTATACGCATATGTGTTAGACAGTGCTCTCCATCGCCATCATTAAAACACCAATTAAAGGAATATGTTCTGGAAGAATGCGTTCCTTCCATCCTGTACCGTTCCAGAGACTTCCCAAAGCACACTAGAGCTGTTCTAGTGGCTCAGCACCTTATTCATACATGGGTTGGATTTCCCTTTAATTTGTCACTCGTCTCGATGTGCCCTTAGAAAAGTTTCAGAACCACATGTACAAGAGTAATTACAGAGCGGGACTAGCTTTGATGTTAACAAGCAGCATCAATGCAAATGTTCCTCCTGATAAAGCACACAACCTGGGTTGGGTTACGTATGAAGGCTTCACAGTTTCCTTGAAATTTCTTAGGAGGTTGTCAGGGTTACAGCGAATTGCAAATGAGTCATTGCACGCTCCACTGAAGACACCTCTCCACGTTTAATTTGCTGGCCAAATTGTAAATAATCAGTGCACTGTGTTGGGGTAACTAGGACACATTAGCAGGGCGTGTTAATTGAAGCTGGTCAAACATGTCATGTGAACACTGAAGACATTAAACAGCTTCTTGTGCTGAGATGATAACCCCCCAGTGTTCTGTCACCACCTTCACACTGCAGACATGATTTGCACAAATGGAGATGTGTAACAGCTCATGTGCGTAAAGGTTTTTCGACTAACCCAGGCTTGTTGAACATGCCACTGCAACAGCATGCTTGTCCTGTGCAGCTCAGATAAATGGCTTTGCTGTTTTCCACCAGTGAAAGCAAGACTGCAGTGAAACAGCTGCGTGAGAGTGGCAGGAGAAGGGGAGATGGTTTGGACATCTCAGTGGGGAGCGCTTGACAGCTGAGGGATTTGTGCGGCTGATCACAGAAGAGTCCATGGAGAGACACAGCGTGGTTCAAGGACACGCGCGAAAGACTGCTTTTGAGCATTGTTCCCTAGCAACATGTCACGCAAAAGCGGCTTGTGACGTGAGGCTGAGGCAGATTAATAGTGAAAAATAAAAGTCAGCAACTGAATGGAAGTTATGCTTAAAGCTATGCAGCTGTACTATTATTGCCATATATATATAATTAAATACAAAAAAACAATAGTAACATATCAGCTACAGTAAATAACAGCAGGTGAATCCCCTAATAAGTAGCATTTGGTGCATCACTGAAGTGGAGGAAACTGGCAGGAACATAGATCAACAGGATCTCACACATGCATGTTTGCAGTCGAAAATTAGTAAAAGACACAAACCATTTTTTTTTGGTTCCCTGAATTATTCTCTAATGCAGTGGCATTCAAACTGCCCCCCCCCCCCCCCCATACAGCCCTGAATTTTGCTACAGACCTAGAGCAAAAAAAATTTAGACCATCTGGGGGCCTTGATGACTGGATTGAGGACCCCTGCTCCAAAGTAGCATCCATTGAAAGTTTTCTGTGGGAATAAAAGGTAGTGTTAATATATATATATATTGAGTCATTTACTCTCTCAAAACTAAGGATATTTAACCCAAGCTGTTGCTGAAAACTGCAAAAATCTTTTTGTACCCTTTTTTTTGTTTGCTGAATTTAACATATTTTGGGGCATAAAATGTGGCTTGTTCAAAAGTTATGGCACATTTTATAGTGTATGTTTTTTACCCAATAGGATTAACAGCAAATGAACAGAACCTGCCCATTAAAATTTGCAGAAAAAAGCCACTCTTAAGTCTGTTCTTTCTTAAATAGAAAGCTCTGCATAAACATTGTTATAGCTTCAAAAAATACTATTCACACTATTTATGCTGCATGGAACAGGGCCACCAATGAGAACAGAGATCATTTACATATATCTGTCCTATGTGAAACAAAGAACAGGCTGATAACCCGCAAGAAACCTGGGATTGTCAGTAATGTTTAGTGTTTGTCAGAGTATCTCTCTGTGAATGCTAAAATTATTTCTCATTAAGCTCATGCTGATGATGCAATGTCTGTGACATTTCAGTTGATTCGCTGACCACAGTGGATTCACAAACAAACTCTGCCAACCTTTTGCAAAAATAAACCAAATAAGTCAGTCTTCTGTTTTTGCCTCCAGCTGTATACTGACCAGAAACTCAACAGTGCTCTGCTGCCCTGTTCTGTATATGTACAATGGAAATGGATTATATGTAAATGGTCAAATTATTCTAAGAAATAATCATATTATAGATCTAAAATATAGTTTCCCATCTTAAACTGTCCATAGGCACATGTCATAATTTGTCTTGGCGTCTTAAAGAGGAACATTTCCACATAATAAAATGGTTGATTTAGGCTGCATCATCTAAATGGAAAAAAGAGGTGTTTAAATTAGTTGAACAAAGTTTGTTCATGGCCAGTTTTGATGTTGCATGTGGATGTGTCCATCTTCTGACAAGAAAATGAAGGAAATGTCTATGGTATATAGTTTACATCACTATTTTGTTTCAAATATGATCTGCTTTAATATGCTTACAAGTGTATATGGTTTAGAAGACTCCACGTCATTGGCAATAGTAACTAAATGCCAGTAGGAACAAAACATTCAGAGAGTAGAGGCTGGGGACTTCGGACAACCTATGTCTAATTTTTTAGAGGATTTGTTGGATTCATTTACAGTCATATGCAAAGCTTTGGGATGCCCAGATGAAAGTGAACACATTTCTGCACATTTTAATACACAATTCCTATTTAATAGCTGAATTTATACATTTTGGGGGAACAATTGTAAAACATAAATGGGCGCCTTGCAAAACTCAGAACATGTTATATTTTACGGTTTATTTCGCAGTATGTTGAACTCAGTAAATAAATAGAAACTGTGCTCTAAAATGTACAGTGAAGCGCAATGAGGAAACTTATTTTAACTTAAATAATCAACAAAACATGTAATTGGACAAGGGGTGTTCAAACATTTGCAGACAAGTGTACAGGGTGAGTCAAAAGTTACAGAACACCATTTTATTTCAGAAACGAAAGGGAAAGTGACAGATCTGAACACCCCAGCAAATAACAGTTTGAGGGAGCCTATCTTTTAGGCTATGTCTGGAACATGGCCGCATCTTGAAAGCCGCAATATTGGATCAAGGGCAAGTTTTTCCAATGGGAAGGTAGTGATATAGTTTATCAAAGAAGACCAGAAATGTCCCAGAAATCGATTGCTGCAATCAGATTTGCAATATCTCATGTGGTTCAAAAGTTATCAACACAGAAATTTGCAACAACAACTGGGAACGTTGCCTGTGATGCACAGCTATTTGACGTGTTCACTGTGCTGTCCCTGGTGCTGAACACAGAGCTGAAGGATCCAATTGTTATGAACCTGCATGAGAATCTCTGGAGAAATGTTGTCACAAGCCTCCACGATGCGATGCTGAAGGTGATGTTTGTTGCAGATTTTCTCAGCATACACAATTTGTTTGAGATGAGCCCAGGGATAAAAGTCGATAATAAAATAAAAAATTAAATAAAATAAAATCTGTCCTGTGACTTTTTTACTCACCCTGTAGATTGTCACCTCACTATGCCATACATTTGCATAAAGTTGGTAAATTCTTTCACTTGTTCTGTCACTTGTTGCTAAATCAAAGCTATAAGTTGCTTATTTGCATAGGAAATGAGTGGTCGCCCAGTCATCTGCTGATGTGATCACAGGGTAACCAGTTAAACTGTCAGCTTAGAAATTCAGTAATTGCTATAAACTATTTAGGAACTAGTATAAAACCAATATCCACATGTAGGTTATGTAGTTACAAAAGTGAAAAGGAGACTTAATGGTGATTCTCTTGAAATTCTTCAGAACAAATAGCATTAGATAAAAAGAAGGCATTACATACATCTGGCCCAGATAAATATAGCTACTTAGAGCATCAAAACTAAGAAGTCTTTTAGTCTTGGATGAGGAAATGGTTGAGTTCACACTTACATTCCTTGAAGCATTAGGCTGGCTTTACATGATGAAACTTTCATGCAACTAATTCTGTGCAACAATTACACAAAGTAGTTAAAAAATAATCAAAATTGCACACAAGACATCTGATTATTCTAACAGTTAGCTGAATTAGAAGCTCATGTTTTTGACACACCATGTTGTTTCCACTGTGAAGTCATCTGTGGGATGTAAATTACATACTTGAAAGCCGTTATGGTTATAGGCTACTGCAGGGGTGCTCAAACCTGGCCCTGGTCCTGAAGACCAATCACCCTGCAGAGTTTTGCTCCAGCCCTGAGGCAACACAGCTGAGCCAGGTAATGAATGAGCGGCATTTGAATACTACCACCAGGTGTGTTGGATCTGAACTCTACAGAGTGGGAGATCTCCAGGACCAGGATTTGGCACCCCAGCCTCCTGGATGCCTCTTTCATCCTGTCCTAGTTCATTGTAGACTGTATCTCGTTCTGTAATGACTTCCATCCTTTGGATCCTAAATGAATCTGAGCTTCGTGTAAAATTGTAGGGCATTAGGAGTCGTTCAGTGTGATCATGTGACACACTATTCACGAAATTTGTCTCACAAAGTTGAGCCAACTGCAACTGTTGCAGCTAAGTTTCAAATTAGTTGCAGGTGACTTTACATTATGCAACTTAAGTGAAATTTTGTTTCATGTAGATTTCAAGCAACTAAACTTGCATCACAGTTTGACCATGCAAAGCCACATTTGAGCACAATGTGTGACTCTGTTGACATCGCTACTAAAACTCAAGAGGAGACGTGATTACTCAGGGTTTTTGGGGGTTTTTGAAGCAATATCTGAGCCGCAGGAGGCATGTGCATGGCAGTACATGAGTATAGTTGACTAAAACTGAATAAAGCATAAAAGGAAAAAAGATCATTGATATATATATATATATATATATATATATATATATATAAAAGATGGTTTCTGTTTCTGTCTTATAAATGTGGCACCTTCTTGTGAGAGTGTGTAAATAAATAAATAAGCAAAGGAATAAATTATATTTGGCAGATTTGTGAATTTAGTAGCTTTATATACGCATCTTAATCTCAGGCTGAAATCCCCATGTAATTTTGCAAGCTCTCTCTCCCTCCCTTTCTCTCTCTCTCTCTCTCTCTCGCTCTCTCTCTCTCTCTCTCTCTCTCTCTCTCTCTCACCCACACATACTCACACAGGCAGAGGATATGACTCATTCTGACTCACTCCTGGCCACCGTGAAAGTAAAAGTGCATTACAAGTCAATTACAGGAGGATGTTCTCCTGCATCTCTCAGCTAATAAAACATGGAGAGAAGCTTTGAAGTGTTCACAGGTGTTCAAAGCTAATTAAAAGAAATATGTGATATAGTGCAAAAAACGTTTCATATTTTTAAAAATGGTTTCCAAAAGGCTGTACAATGTAAAAGAAAATGCCGATATAGAAATGACAGCAACTCGTTAAAAATTCAGGAGCTGGAGTGTGAGGTCTGGCAAACGTTTTCAGCCATATTCTTCACAATACACTGGAAATAAATGTCATGAGACATGTAAGTTCATATTATGACTATTCTATATTCAATCAAAGGTTCTGTCCTGAATACAGTCTATATAACTGTATTATAGAATAGCTGTTCAGAAAGGAGCTATCTAGAACTGTTTCCTGCTGGTTCTTTCCAGAACCTCTGAGGAAAGGTTACCTTTTTAAAAAGGATAAACAGAAGTTACACCGTTAAAGGTGTAGCTTGGGATTCTTTAGAGTGATGCTACAACAGAGCCCCTTTGAACATTCCGAGAAGGCTGGGTCTCTAAAAACATTTTTATTGTAAACCTTTTTAAAGGTGAATTCCACCAAATTGTCAAAACGTCATTCAGTGAAATGGTGCACTATAGAGAAATCAACTCTATTTCTTTACAGTGATGGTGATGGGAACCAAGGGTGGCTAAGGCCCAGTCTCATTTTGCCCTTTGCCCCTACCACTTAGCTTAGTTCACACTAAGTTCCACTTAGTTCACACCTAGGGATAGGGTGTCCCGATTTTTTGGGGGATAGAGGGGTAGGGCCAAGTGTTATGTTTTTCAGAGGCACACTCTAAACGAAGTGCTATGAGAAACAAAAGAAGCAGCGACAAGATGGCTGAACAAGATTCTGAAGAAACCGACAAATCCGAGCATTTTCTCTGTTAAATTATGATAACCATTGTATTTTATTAGTTTAATGCTGGTTCAATGTATTATGGTCTTTTTCATCATAACAAGCTTAAAAATACTCTAATGTCTCAGTAGCTAGCTAGCCTTCTTCACAAAAGGCACTGCAGTGTAACTGCTGCACCATTTAAAATGGAACGGAAAAAATTAAAAAAGCAGCTGGAGAATAGCTGACTTCAGTTTCAGATCATCAAACAGTTGGGGTGGGTGATAAATAATTGTTGCATTTCCCCTCCTTGAAGCCATATGATGTCCTAAATTTAGCAAAAGCCTCAAAGCCTTTAGCCTCCTTTGCTATCACTGCAGACTTGCAGGGTCACCTACAGAGCAGCGCTAGTAGGGGATAGATTTCCACCACTAAACCTGGTAACTTAGTCCAATGGGCAAGGTGACACCCAAAAACAAGTGGTAGGGGTAAAAATAAGAAATGGGATTGGGCCAAAGTCTACAAAAAATCTTGTTCTTTAGTAAATGGAATGGCTCTGTATTGAAATATTTCATGTTCAAGCGGTTCTTTGCATGATGAAATTGTTCAGATCGATGGAGGGTGTGCTGTATGCAATTCTATATAGAATCTTTTATATTTTACCTATATAGCACCAAGAAGGGTTTTTCTATTGTTGCAAGCTCTGCACCAACAAATAAGTTTCCCATCTGGATCACAACACCCTGCATGTACTTCTCCACCATGGATGCAGTTTTGATTTAAATAATTATCTCAAAACTATTGTAATATGGCTCGGGCATCAGGCAGCATATTCCACTTCACATAATAGCTTAATGTAAGGGAACTTTTAGAGGCATTAAAGTCTTCAGACGTTTGGTTCCTATCACCACCACTGTGAACAATTTGACATCGAACCACTCTGAATGACTCATACAGAAATTCACCATCCCTTTTTCTCAAATGGTCAATTCTAAACATTTTTCCCTTGAACTGTATGTTTAATGCAAGCTAAGAACCAACTAGGAACCATGTAGCTCTACTTGGGCTTTCTTTCATCAGCCCAGTCACCTTTCTACATCAAATAGAAGGAACTGTTTTAATCAGCAATATCAGGCCTACAAGCTAAGGAAAGCTCAAGAGAATAAAAGATGTAAAAAAAGCAGATAAATGGCCCGTGTTCTGGTGGCTTGTGTCTTTCATTCATTTAACAACAGCAGGAATCACAGCAAGTTGCAGGCAGACTCTCAAACTGCCAGCTGAGAGGACTTGTGTTGTGGGAGCACAACTTACACCCACAGGCAGGACAAGAGCGCCTTCCAGCGGAGCTTTGCCGAACAGCAGGTAACAGACTACCACAGGTAATAAGAAGTGAAAGAAACCTAGTATCACCTGCAGTGCTTGCATAGGTCAGTGACTAATCAGAGTATTCATTTATATCTCAAAAATAATGAATAAATCAGGAAATCCCTGCAATACTTAGTCATACTGGGGAAACTGCATAACAGCTGCAAAATGTAACCATTCCCCAGAATGTCTAAGTATTACAGCGCTTTCCTGATTTTTTCATTATTATTCAATTATTATTTCATAATTAATTATTATTTATTAATACATTGATTATTAATTAGCTATGTGCATTATGTTTGTACTCCAAGACCTATCAGCAGATGCTCCAATTATAAAATGCATGACTTACTGGCATGGTTTGATGTGCAGTATCTCTCATACATGTATTTTAAATACATACCTTTTCTTGGGGGAACTGGGTAATTTGTACCAAAATACTTCAGGGGTCTGTATTTTTGCATTTTCAAAACATCAATAATACTTTGCCCCCACAAATATGCAACTGACCCCAGCAGGTGGTACACAGTGACTTGTTAGTGTTTCCCTTAATGGTATATTATTTCGTATCAGAGTAAACTCTTTGTCCAGTCATCCATTCTAATTGTTGAACTGAACACAAACACAGCTTGTATAAAGCCCCAGTATTAGGCTGTGTAGCAGTGGAACCGTGCTCTTTTGAGTGGGGCAGCACCATTGTTGCAGAGATGGATTACAGACCGGGCCAGTGGGGCCAGTCCCCAGAGGCCTTGAAGAGCCTCAGACCGCAAGGCCCAAGGGTAGTCAAACACTTGGGGCAATATCCTGCAGCAATAAACAGCAGATGAACGAATAGCCGTTAGACATGTACGGAAGACTAGATATATAAAACAAAACAGGACGTGTTATCTGATCTCAGGCCCTTCAGGTTTTCTGTTTTCATTGATTTTGTTGCTGCCATAGCAATGCTTCTGTTCCTGCATTACGACTTCATTCGGCTTAGAAGAGGAGAAGAAATCTCACTTGCAGTTTGTCTTCAGGTGCACAGATCGTACATCAAAAGATAATGTAGATGCAATAGAATATTGCACACTAATTGTTCGCAAAAGGAAAAGAATGAACAGTTGCTGACAGTGAACATAAACATGAATGTGAACTGTCGTTTGGTCCCCCTTCTCAGGTATTTATTTATTTAGCATAATTGTTCAAGTTTGGGGGGCCTCCTAAACGTCTGGTGTCCAGGTGCCTTGCAGGACCATGACCCGTCCCTGCACTTTTGGGATGAGCCAAGGACTAATCCTCCAACATTAGCTCCTGGCCTCCCTGTGCACTTCTGTCTAAATCAAATCTTCATAGCCATATTCCACCATCTAGTGTGAAGAGCAGAGGCTGTTACTGGGGCAAAGGGGAAATTGTTAGATAAGCAGGTGTCTACAAACTTTTGGACACCTTGTGTGTGTGGTTTTTTTTTTGTTTGTTTTTTTTTTTGTTTATCCTTGCTCACCAGTAATTATAATTGTAAAGTCAGGCTACTGAAGGACCAAATAGTGAAAAAGCAGCTTTTGTGAGATGTTTTGTTGAACATTATAACAGCTTCGTCTCCTCGTTGGCGATTCTCCTTTAAAAGATGACGTCACATTCCCGAGTTTCCAGTTCGCCCATCACCGGGTAAAGCTGCTCCACGGCCTCAGAGAGAGCACCGCCGAGCCGGGAGTTGACAGACTGAAGAAAGCGATATTCAGCTGACGGCAAAGATGGACTTTTTAATAGGAAATCCGTTCTCGACTCCAGTAGGCCATCGAATAGGTGAGTGCAGCAGTTTGAACTGGAGAATGGACGCGTAGCTCGGCACCTCGAGCCTGTTGCATTCGACATAGAGCGTATTTACATGTAAGGGTCTCACGAAACTCCAGCTTAAAGTTAATTCACTCTCAGTGCATTGAATCAAAACGGCCTGTCGTCATGTCAGTCCAGTGTAGTTTGACAGCTGCATGAAACGGCGTCGTGTAATGAACTGATAAAGACTGACAGCAGAGTAATGGATTAAGCCCAGACTGACATCACATCAGTTCAATCCAGCCGAGGAGGCGGGCTCTGACCCTGGAAATGGGATTGCTGTGTTGGTTTGTTGTAGTTGTCAAACAGTGGTGGGTGGGGGAATAGGCCTGATTGCTCTACAGCTCAAGGATTCTTTGCTGGTTCACTGTGTGACCTAGTTGCTAAATGTCTTTATTGTAAAGTACCTGTTAGGATTGTTTTGTCCTATGATTTTCCACTAACCTTCTACTTATACACTATTGAAAAAAAGATCCTTCAAGGGTCGTTTAGGAAAAGAGACTGGCAGAACCATGAATTCTGTATAGAACCATTTCAGTCTGAAACGGTGCTTTGCACGGTTAAATGGTTCTGTGTTGTAGGTTTTATGTAGCACCAAAAAGGGTTCTGCTATCGTTGCAATGTCAAGCTTGTAACAACGGCGGAACCCTTTTTGGTGCTATATAGAACCCTTTTCAGAAATGTTCTGTATAGGACCATAAACAACACATTCTCCATCAATCTGAAGAATCATTTCGCTATGCAAAGGACTATTTAAGTATTAATGGTTCTATATATTACTAAATGGTAATACTACTACTAATACTACTACTAATAATAATAGTAATAATCTTTCCTCATATAGGAATTTTCCAGTGGCAGCTCAAGGTGCTTTACAGACAAGTGATAAAGCTGAATGGTATTAGAAGAAATTGTGCATATTAATTTGAAGTTATATAAGAACCACTCCCTTTACAATAGAACAGATTTCCACATAATTCAATCCTGCAGATGTAAACAGTGTCAGAGAGCTTTGATGTGAAGTGGAGAAACGTAGAGAAACGTTTAATATGGAGCGGTGATGATGGTCTTCTATTGTGCCTCACTACATCCTGCATGTACTCCTCCATCATGAATGAAAAAATACATATTAGTCCAAAAGCTTATGTAAAATCTATCATAAAACAAAGTTTCAGGCATCAAAAAATCCATAACCATTCCAAAATATGCCTTTCTGTGAGGTAGCTTAAACACTTCAGACGTCTGGCTACTCACACCATCACTATGAACAATCAGCCTTGGTAAGTTTCTCTAGAATGGAGCATTTCACATCAAACCACTCTGAATGACTTGCATTATGCAGAAAATTGGTGGAAATCCCCCTCAAAGAAAAGGGCAATGTGTTCATTTCTTGCACATTTCATTAACCAGCCATTAGTACTAACAAGCTATAAGGATTTTTGGTAACAACAGTGGTGAAAGTCCCACCTACATTGTATAAAATCTTTTTAAGAAGGTCTGCATTATGCATAAAGACATGGGAAGACACTTCTAGACAACAACCTAATCAAGTTTTCATAGCTCCGCACCTCACCTACATTCCAGCACCATCCCCTCCCTTTCAGTTGAGCAGGGGAACATTTAATTTGCCTGAATAAACATGTGTGCCAAGGCAGCTGATAGTCACACGAAGCAACGGCAGAGTGTGTGCCAGTCTTAATGAACAAAGAATGATTTAAAGCCACCCAGGGACGTGAGTAGGCGTGATCTAAAAGCCTGAGCAACTGAATAGCTGAAGTTGCATTAAGCCTTTTGTTTGGGGGGTTGGTGGTATAGGGCTAGGCCGGCCCAACCCTTTTCTCTGCCCTTAACCATTATAGGAAAAGCCACTGTAATCATATGAATAGAAAATGACAGCCTCTACCAGGAGTGATGGAAACCCTGTATGTGTAAAGTAGCAGACTAAAACATGTTCTTAAGTGTATAACTTAGCAAGACCTGAAAAAAAGTTGAAATTTCTCTCTCTTCTGGTGTTAAAAGCCTCTAGTTAAAGGCTGTGCTATCTTTCTGTGTAATTATTTTGTCAACAAACAGTCCAGCATATTTTCAAGGTTATAGCCATTGCTGCCATGAGTAGTAAGGTGATAGTATGCTGGCATAATAGATGAGCTAAGTGGAAGAGTTACCTCGTAAAATGAGCTTTCACTTATGCTCTTGGCTGAAAGCTATTTCAGTAGTCCTAGGCTGCTTACTGAAATTGATCTTGGGGATTATTCTGAAGGGGATGCTACATGCTAGCGTACCCCCTCAAGATGCCATATGGTTATCATTAGCACTGAATAGTCACCATAGTAATATAGTTAAGCTAACATCTTTTTACGTTTTATACATTCACTAATGTATAAATGGTGAATAGTCACCATAGTAATATAGTTAAGCTAACATCTTTTTACGTTTTATACATTCACTAAAACTGTTGTTGTTGTGTGTGTGTGTGTGTGTGTGTGTGTGTGTGTGTGTGTGTGTGTGTGTGTGTGTGTGCATGTTAGAATATGCCACAAGCTCAAGTCTGCAGTCAGAGGACTGGGGCCTAAACATGGAAATCTGTGACATCATCAATGAGACGGAGGAAGGGTATGTGTGAGATCTCAACAGCAGTGTTGTTTATATCCCCATAAAAGGCCTCATTCATTTAATTTCCTTAATATTATTGCATTATGCTGCTTTGTATCAAAAATGTTGGAATCACTGTTCAAAAGGTTACAGTGTTTTCAAAACAAAAATTGCATTGCAGAAAGATGTATACCATTATTCTTCTATAGGAGTCCTCTGTGGTTTTACAGCAGGTTTCAAGTTGTTAGTAAGAAGCTATGAAGCATGTTACATGTGTCCAGAATAACAAACAGAGTTGTAGATGATTCTTCAAAAAGTGTATCGTATCAATAATGAAATGATAATAACTTTCCCTCATTTTTCAAAAGTGGTGATCTTCCAGGCATAAAACCTGAGACAAATTACTGTAAATAGAGAATTAAAGTATATGATTTATGATTACGTAAACTCACTTAATACACTTTTGTCATAATTTCTATCAGCAGCAAAGTAAAATAAAATAAAACACTGCTATAAACAATGTGCCAAACTGATATAAATTATTAATCAACACTACAGTAGGCTATTTAAATAACATGAAATCAAATAAGAGGCAGCTGGCTATGTAGCACAATGAGTCATGCATATTTATGCTATGATACTTTGATTCAGGTGTAGCAGCAGCATTCTGATACAGTGCGAGTGCACATTGTTTACATCATGAAATAGCAACACAGATCAGCCAAAATAAAAATATTATATTGACTGATTACTGAGCACATTTAGAGCAAAAATCTCCTGATTCTGTAAATAAACCCAAAGGCTATCAAAATGACAAGTGATTCCAAACTTTTAAATGATAACGAATAGTAGTTTATTACTTAAAAAATATAATAGTTTCGTACTTAAATTATAGTAGTTCATTAAAAAACAAATGACAGTGATCCAGAACTTTTAAATGGTAGTGTACAGTAGTTCATTACTATCCATCCATCCATTTTCTAAGCTGCTTCTCTGTCAGGGTCGCGGGGGGGTGCTGGAGCCTATCCCAGCAGTCTTCGGGCGGAAGGCAGGATACACCCTGGACAGGTCGCCAGTCCATCGCAGGGCAGACAGACAGACACAGACAGTCACTCACACACTCACACCTAGGGGCAATTAGTGTTTGGACTGTGGAGAACCGGAGGAAACCCACGCAGACACGGGGAGAACATGCAAACTCCACACAGAGAGGACCCTGGTCACCCGGCAGGGGAATCGAACCAGGCCCTCCTCGCTGTGAGGCGACTACCCACCACGCCACCGTGCCGCCCTTCATTACTATGTGGTTTACCTCTATATGCATCCAGCACATTTACACTTAGTTATACCATTTTTATTGCTGTTATGTTATTATTCTGTTTTCAGACCTAAAGATGCTGTCAGAGCGATAAAGAAGAGGATTGTCGGGAATAAAAACTTTAGAGAAGTCATGCTTGCTTTGACTGTGAGTGGCTCACTGTATACTCCTCCCACCCCCGACATCTCTGATTGCCTTTACATTTAGTCCCTTGATGCCTGGCCTCATTATTCAGCTATTAATCATAAGACTGTAGTAAATGCATTGAATATATAAGTACTATGAAACTAAGTTAGTTATACCTAGATAGATAGATAGAAAGATAGATAGATAGATAGATAGATAGATAGATAGATAGATCTATCTACTCACTACAATATCTAGGAAATATATAATTATATGAACAATATCCACAGTTACAAATATATCTATGAATTTTATATTTTTATATATGTATACATATACACATATATATGTAGTGTGAGTGAAAAGTCACAGACCCGTTTTATTTTATTTTATTTTTTATGCTGTCACAAGCTTCTACGATGCGGTGCTGTAGGTGGTGTTTGTTGTGGATTTTCTCAGCATACACAATTTGTTTGAGATGACCTCAGAGATAAAAGTCGATAACAAAAAAATAAAATAAAATCTGTCCTGTGACTTTTGACTCTGTATATATATATATACACACACACACACACACACACACACGCACGCACATGGTATGTAAGTATGTTACATACTGTTAATGTAAGCAGTTATATGTTGTATTGTATATACAGTGAACAGTCTGTTGTATGGAAATACTGGGGATAGTAAATAATAAATAAATATATCTTTTCAGTATCTCCTCTTGGATGGGAGGAGGTTAAACAGTGTTTGGCTGGGTGGGAGGAGTCCTTGATGATAGCTATGTAGTTGTAAGAGTGATGAATTGAAGTGTGATTGTACATACAGGTCCTTAAGGTATTATGAGCTATTTGAAAAAGCAGAAGTTATTATTAAACTCTGGCTAGCGTCGCCACAACATGTATATTAATGTGATTTTTCTCCAGCACAAGGGTTGTGATACAGTTCTGTTAGTTTCATGCATGAAAAGTGTTTGTGAAACACTCCATGATGTTAATTGAAGAGACAGCCACAATCAAAAAACCGTGTGCATATAAACATAAAAAATAGAAGGCTGGATGTTGGCATTTCTTTTTCACTCCTTTTTTTAATTGTATCCAGGTGCATTATACATATTGTTTTTTTTTTTGTTGTTTTTAATGAAATTTTTGTGTTATACTTTCACTGTCTTTCTTCATATTAATAACTTTTCTCCTTGTTGGTGCCTCAGGTTCTGGAGGCTTGTGTAAAGAACTGTGGCCACAGGTTCCATCTCCTGGTGTCGACCAGAGAATTTGTAGAGGGGGTTTTGGTCCAAACAATTTTACCTAAAAATGAGCCTCCTCTAGTTCTTCATGACAGAGTACTGAGTATTATACAGGTAAGAAGAACTAATGTCAGTCTAGTTTGAAAGGCAGCCAGTGTTGTTTTTGCAAAGAAAGGTCAAAGAATGTTGACTGTCTTAGCTTCTAGTGTTGTTAGTTTTGTGCGGTTAATATGCCAGGCAGTGCACTGGGTGTGTACGTACCATGTCTCTCTCTCTCTGTCTCACTCTAACTATTACTCTCTCTCTCTTTCTTTCTGTCTGTAGGCCTGGGCTGATGCATTCCGCAGTTCACCAGATTTAACGGGAGTAGTTTTTGTGTATGAAGATCTCAGAAGGAAAGGGCTGGAATTTCCGATGACTGAGCTGGAAAATTGTTCCCCAATCCACACACCCATCAAGGTGGGAAGATCTACAAAACTCTGCCCTTTATGACTATTTTAGCCCATAGAAGTCTAGTGTTACCCTTATTTTGCTATGCTAGTGAAATGTAATTGATGAGTTAGTTCCAAAACACATTACAGACCACTTCTATGATATATTTTTTTGGGAGTTGGGTTACACAAGAAATAGTAATACTACATTATGAATACTGCCACATTTATTATAGAAAATGTCTTTCCAATGAAGCTCTTATTCTTTTCAAAACTTGCTATGCCCAAAATTGAGGCAAACAGATATTCAACATTTTGAATATACCTATTTAATTACTAATTCATTATCCATCCATCCATTTTCTAAGCCGCTTCTCCGTCAGGGTCGCGGGGGGTGCTGGAGCCTATCCCAGCAGTCATCGGGCGGAAGGCAGGATACACCCTGGACAGGTCGCCAGTCCATCGCAGGGCAGACACAGACAGTCACTCACACACTCACACCTAGGGGCAATTTAGCATGTCCAATCGACCTGACTGCATGTCTTTGGACTGTGGGAGGAAACCAGAGAACCCGGAGGGAAATCCACACATACACGGGGAGAACATGCAAACTCCACACAGAGAGGACCCCGGTCACCCGGCTGGGGGATTGAACCTCCTCGCTGTGAGGCGACAACGCTACCCACCGCGCCACCGTGCCGCCCTAATTCATTATATGGTTACATAATCATATTTACATTTGGTTTACGGTCTGAATCAACATACACTGATCAACATACAATGTCTCTGAATAACTCACCTATGGCAAAATACTTCTTAATACCCAATTGTTGTCTTTAACTTTTCACAACCCCACAATGCTGACCAGAGAATAATAGATATCAAACCTCTAACACCTAATTCATTGCTTGACTGATTCATTTGTACATGCAGTTTACCAATCAGTTTCATTTCAGGTTTAGTACGTGAAACCATTCATGATCTTGATGATTTGTCTTGATTTCTCTTTATTAGCGAGTTCCTGACCAGAAGTTCCCCGTAACCATGTGTGATGCCCCCCTCTCCCCTACACACCCAGTTCAGTCCCCACCGCAGACTCCTTCCATGCAGAATCCAGAAGGCCCCATCATTTTATCACCTGATCAGGTAACATCTACACATCCAGTTATATAAGAGGAGTCATTTAGCATATGCTGTATGCTTCAACATTCAGAAAAACCAATGAACAAAGACATTATGCTTGGCAAGGTTGAATTTCAATGTAAAAGAAGAACCTGAAATGTGATGTATACAATAACTACTTCTATGGACAACTCTGTTGGATATTAGTAGTATAGCTGAGGACTGTAGATGTTTCAGGGCATTCTGTCAATGTGGCCTTGAGTCCATGTCAGCTCAACAACACAACAAAAAAACAATAAAGGCTTTATAAAGGGGGCAGTCTTGGGCTGGAGGTTAGGGATCTGGCCCTGTGACCTGGAAGGTTGCTGGTTCGAGCCCCAGGGCTGATAGTCCATGACTGAGGTGTCCTTGAGCAAGACAAGTGTAACCCCCAACTGCTCCCCGGGCGCCATGGATAGGCCACCGCTCCGGACAAGTGTGTGCTCACTGCCCCCTAGTGTGTGTGTTCACTAGTGTGTTCACTAGTGTGTATGTAGTGTTTCACTTCACGGATGGGTTAAACGCGGAGGTGGAATTTCCCCGGTTGTGGGATCAAAACAGTATCACTTACTTACTTACTTACTTAAAACATTGCAAGCTCACAATAGAAATTTCAGAAGGACAGTACATGTAAGCATCTGAACACATTTTAAACATTTACATATATTACACGTGTATAACATTACACTGATATTCCATTATGTAGCTAATACATATATTGCATTGTAAATGCTGAGGGGGCAGTTTATAAAGTTCAACTACCATATAGGTGCACTCTGTAGGTGCCCAATCACTGACTGAAGCCCAACTGTTACTATGTACAAGTTGATAGCCATCCTCTACCCCATTCATCAGTAGAAGAAACTGAGCACTGATAATGGCTAGAAGATGACTAGAGAACAACAAAGGGTGCATGAAAAAAGATGAGCAATGGTGTCCAACTGTACACCTGCTAGGCGTACATACAAAGTGTTCCTAATAAAGTAGCCACTTAGATAGCAGACAATTCTAGACAGATTGAATATTTGGCCAGTGTTAGGAATGGGAGCCATAATAGGGCCAAATGTTGTACAGCTGCATGCAGTTTTGCCCTGTGTCTATGTTCTGCCGTGAATGTTGTGGACCAACAGATTTGGGCCACGCTCATTAGTTGTACCCAGCAGTGTACGGGTCAGATCTGGGCAGAGGGCCTAGCCATATACTGGGACAGTCCTAACCCAGGCATGTAGACCCAGGCTAGACAAATATTGCCAACTGGGCAGTAGCTATAAAATGTTGCAGTATAAAATGTTGCATGGGTGTTTGATATTATGGTGCTGTTGGTTCTTCATATAGGTGAAGAAGCTGAAGGCTGATCTGGAGGTAGTTCGTAGTAACCTCAGAGTGATGTCAGATATAATGATTCAAATGGATCCTGGACGCATTCCGAAATCTGACACAGAACTCCTGCGGGTGAGAGACACACCCATTAACACATCCATCAATACACCTAGTAAGGCCAGTATTGTAACCCAATAAATGGTGGCTTATAAATGCGCACACCCACTGTTGGCAATATCATGGCAATAATCTTGATCATTTTAACGATCACTCTTATCTCTATATCTATATCTTTATATAATAAAAATTGTTTAAGCCTTTTTCTTGTTCTTGTCAGTAGCAGTTGTACTCCTCATGTAAGGCAACACAGGAACGAGTAGTGCACCTTATTCCCAGAGTAACTGAGGAGACGTTGGTAGAGCAGCTGCTGGTTGCCAATGACGACATGAACGCAACCTTCACACGATATCACAGGTTAGAAGCAACTCAAGGAACTGACATTATTGATGGGAATGGCATTTTCTCAAAAATACTAGGCTCCATTAGCATACTGCATTCAGTTTAAGAACTAGTCACGTCATGTAAGAAAGCTTACCATGTCAAAATAACATTTTACCCTTTACTGAAATTTGATACATTTATTTCATACTTGGAAAAATATACATAACAAGCATAATCTTTTATATATGTTTAATTTGGTTGAACTTATATCTCCACTTCCATCATGTGCTAAACTGCAACTGTCTGTTTCCATGGTCACCAATTTTTCATTTCTTTACAAAAACCCTCATTTGTCATTGTGGTGGAACAGAATTTTGAATTCTTCTAAATGCTGCCTTAAGATACAAAAAGCCTGTAGATTCCTAAATATAAGGAAGATATAACACAGCTCAGGTACAAGTAAGATATATGTCAGCAATTGTTGTGGTTTCTTAAGTTCCCTGAGAGTAGGGTGGTCAAGTAATACTAAAATAATACTAATACTAAAGTAAGACAAGGCATTTTAAACTTTAACACATTCCTGATCACAGGATGTTCAGATGCAGAGAGAAACACTAACATGTTAAACTGTTAAACACTAGGCTGTTAGGCTGTATTCAGTTGCTTTTGTGTAGGCTGTCTTTATTATATTACAGAAATAGACGACAAAATGTTTAGACGTTAGAGCCATACTGTTCATATTCTCACTGAAGGTATTTTGAAAGCCAATGCAGTGTCTAGACTACTCTAAACACTTTCTGTCTGAGTTGTGTTGTGTTTAGTGTGGTTGATCTTTTTTTCTCTTACTTAGTTTTGAAAGACATCTCAACAGACAGAACACTGGACAATCGGTAAGGACATTTAATTTAATATAAATTAAAATTTTATTAATTTCAGTCGCCATTTGGGGTTAATAATTGTCTTTTGTTTGCTAATTTTAAATCAGTGTCCCACTTATGGCAACCTTATTGACCTCAACTCTTCTAAATCACACAACCAATCAAAGCAATCAACCCCTATTCATGAGCCCATCAGCCACACAGTCGACTCACTGTCCAGTCAGATGGCTGGCCTAAGTAAGTGTTGATATTTTGCTCTGATGTCTGAAATCTCATCTCATGCTTGTGTATTTGTTTATTTTACATGACAGTTATAAATGTAAATGACAGATTTTATCATTTTTTCAGGCACAAAAGTAGAAGGCCATACACAACAACAACACTATTCTTCAGGGCGGCTCCAAAACAGGTAGATTCCCTGGTTACGTTTCTATGTATGGTCATATAGTTAAATGCAAACGTTTGTACTAAATGACATATTTTGTTGAGTTCTGGGGTGAAAAGAATATTTAAAAATTCTGTTACTTTATATTGGATTAACTTAGAAAAGGTTAAAAAATTGTAATATGCACAAGACCCAAGTTAGGAGACTAAAGAAGTTTGTGGTGGATTATCCAGCTCTGCCATGACTTCCACAGTTCTCTTTAACTGCCATTTGTTGATGACAGTTTGACACAGAATTGGTGAGTTGTGTGTTAGAAGTTTGAAGATTGAAGATTGGAATTTTAATCAGCTGACAGTTCCTAATGACAACTTTTGGCCTGCCTAACCACTTCTAGTCAGTGAAGGCCTAACAAGATAACTACAGTGAAAGACAGCTGAAGGAGTGTGCAAACTTTTGCACCTGCCACAATTACTGTTTCAGTTGTGTTTTAATTAAGTTAATAAAGTATAATAAAATAAATTGCATTATTACAAAACTGCTGCAGACATTGTCTTTACTTCTTTTCACTTAAATGAAATTAACAAAATAAGTCATTTGGACAGTGGTGCTGTATGTATGCATGTCCAGTGAGAAGCAAAATATTGTCAGAAGCAGGTGATTCTCATTGCTCAAGTGTTCAGTGTTCCCTTAATTGTAAATGCATAAAAGGGTTATGAATGTATCATTTGTAGCCAGTCTACATGAGCAGACTTTTTTTGTGGTGTTTAATGTACAAAGTGAGATGAAAACTAAAGAATTTACTATGATGGTAAAAGAGTCAATTTTGAACAGAATTACATCAAAGGCCAGAACCACAACAGTGCAATGCAGAACAACTGGGCATTCCAAAAACAACAGTATGGAACATTTTGATAAAAAAAAACTAGAGATGTAATCAATTTCCAACAAACAGGCCATCCCATGAAAACCACAGCAGCTGATGACAGGAACATTGTTAACAATGTGAAGAAAAGCCCTAAAACAACATGGAAAGGAATGAAAAGCTGTCTCCAGAGTGTGAGGTTGAAGGAAGAGAGAAACTCCAAATGATTCTAAACACGCTACTTCACGTGAAGCAAAGAGGAGGCAGTGTCTCGGCTTGGGCATGCATGACTGCTTCTGGAACTGGTTCACTGGTCTTCAGCAATGATGTCAATGGTGATGGCTGCAATAGAATGAAATCCGAAACGTACATAAATATCTTGTCTTCCCATGTCCGTGCAACTGCCCCCAAAACTCAATATTATGGAGCAAGACAATGACCTGACGCATACTGCACACATGGCCAAGGAGTTGTTAGGAAATAAAAGGTGTAATATAATAATAATAATAAAGCAAATTGAACAGGTATTTCAACATGCATTTCACAAGAGTAAAACGGCACAAACTGCTTGGCTTGCTGTTTTAAATGTATTTGTCCAAAAAAAAATTCAGCTAAAATTGGAAGAGTAACCACAACAAATGACATTTTTGTTATATGGTTTATGTTTTATGGAAAATCTTGCCCAGACATTCTCTGCTTTAGTCTCATATTGGCTTGAATTGAATGACAGTAGTATTGGGAATTGCTTATAGATTGAATCTTTCATGATAGATATCAAGTCGGACGATTTAAATGTCATAATATGCATTGTCTGCAGCCTTAAGATGCACAAAGGCAAAATAATTTGTCTCGTAATCTGTGTTTTCTTTTAATGTGTCCGTGTCCTATAGCAGTCCCGATACATCGTCTGGCGTTAGCTTATTTTACATTTACGGCATTCGGCTGGTGCTCTTATCCGGAGCGACTTACAATTTGATCATTTTACACAGCTAGGCCAAGGTGATGTTAGGAGTCTTGCCCAAGGACTCTTATTGGTATAGTATAGGGCGTTTGCCCTGGTGGGGGATTGAACCCAAATCTACAGTGTAGAAGGCAGAGGTGTTAACCACTACACTAACCAATATTGGTTATTCTGTTATAGTATCACAACAGAGCACTTTTTTACTGTGGTCATGCTTGTTACTGAGATAAACCTGTGCTGCAGCTTCCCATGCTCTGCCCATCTTTCCTCAGAAAATATGAACTTTGACTTAACTGATTGACCTTATGGTTCCATCAAAGTTGTTTAAATCTAAAAAAACGAATATATTCCAGGCTAACAACAATAGTACACCACAGTAACAGCAGCATGCAGGCTAACTTACCACAGTAAACTTAGGCCATTTCATTATTTTAACAAGAAGCAATTTGTAGGCTGTAAGAGTACTTATTTGGCTTGCTGAAGCAGGTTACTGGAGGCGCTGGGAATCTCAGCTTGCCTCTCAGGCAGTATTTGTTACACTCCGCGATGGCCATGGGGCACAGTTGGATGATGGTTTATTGTATACAATCTCACTAGCATGGTCTCATGTTCATGATTTGATTTGTAATGTAAATTTTATTGAAATATGACACAATAACCCATTTCACTTAAATAGCATGGTTTCCTTTTGAACATTTATTCATTAGTTCTCCATAGAAAGACTTGAGAGTCCTTTATCACCTGTGCATGGCTTTAGTCATAACAGTTCACATATACCAGAGTGGCCTGTGGCTAAATTAATCGCTTCACCTGCGAACCCCAATAGGGCAAACAGGTCTGGTAGGATGTAGTGCCAAATGCTACTTTCGTTCACCCTACATCTACACTTATTCAGAAAATCTGTTTCCAACATCTTTTTTTGCATTTTACTTTCATCAGTAAACTTTTTCCACTCGTCCATGCCTAAGAACGTTTTGTGACATTTTAATGTATATTGGAGTAAAGATATTAATGCCAATAACAGATGAGGGGCCGCCAGCAGGCACAAGTTTTAATACCCAATTCTATAACCTAAGAGTAACTAAACCTGTTTGAATACCTATAGCCACTGAATAAGCCTTAGTATGTAATAATCCTGGTTGTACGGAACCATTTGGAAGAAAAAAAATCAAGCATTTAACATGAAGGGCAAAAATGGCAGGGAAGTTGAAAAAATGGGCAGGGAAGATGAAATATGGCAGGGAAGTTATGAGAAATAATGGGATTACTCATAAAATGTATGAATAATCAAATTCTTGTGTATATTTGTGTATTTCAGGGAGGAGAATTCTACAGTACTGGACGAACTAGCTGCAGGACAAACTCAACTGCATAATGCTGAAGTGGTGAGTAGTGCTGAATTTTTCAGTGCTAAAGAAAGGATTGTGGTCGAAAAAGACCTTAATAACATTAAACATCCTGTGTCTTGTAATGCTAGTGCTTTTTTAAACTTTATGTTGTAAACGCTTTAACATTTATGTGCTTTCTGCTGTCTGAATGCATGTGTGAGTTGTAGTTGTTCAAGCCATGTAGAATCCTTTAGTGTTGATAAGCATGTGCACGCTTTCCTGAGTCTAATAGTGCTTATGCATGTCAGTCATTGAAAATGTCTGTCTGTGTGAAGGATGACAGCCGAGACTCCATCCCCCTCGGCACCTCCTCTGAATTTTATTGGATGGTGGACAAGGGCATGGTGGGTCTTATTGCATGGTGAGGTAGTCAGTATTGTGGTGTGCCTTTGTACTGGCTGAGCTTGCATGCCTGCTGCTCCAGGGATGTTATTCATTTATCATTTTTCTGTTATCGTTTCAGTCATGTTATGAATTTGTTTTAAGGATGCATTAATATGGAACTTCTGGGCCATTAATAATGAAGAATTAACACCTTCCTGTGGAAGATACTGATATCACATAACCATAATTTACTGTTTTTACTTTTAAAACAAGTTCTCCCTATCATTCACATATTAAGTGCAGTTTAGTGAGCATAATAGGACACCTAATTATCAGTTGTATCCATTAGCAGTAATTTGAGTATTAGACTGATTATTAGAATTGCATTTTCGCATTCATCAGCAAATATCATGTTGGCCATTGTTATAGTAATGTGCAGAATTCAGAGACCACCCACTGAATTTTCTTTATTATTTACAGTCAAAGCATCCATTACGTACAAGTTATTAATCAGGAGATATAAGATATACAAGATAATCTATTTGCTTAAGAAAAGGGAAAATAAGTTGGAAAGCACACATTTCCAAAACTAGAGTACAAACAATTACTAAAAGATATGGACAAAATGAGACCCCTAACAACCAAGCATCAAACAGTCACCTGGCAGACTACCAAAACTGTCTATAGGAGAAGATCAAGCTCCACTCTTTCTTCAGATTAGAAAAAATCCACAGGCGTTTCTGTCCATCCTTCCACTCTGAGAAGACAACTGAACACTATGAGTCTGACAGGAAGTCAACAAGGAAAAAAAACTTGCAAATCAAATGAAGGAGTTGCTGGTGTTCTCAGAACAATAGACTGACCACCCTAAAATGTGACCAACTTTTAAGGCTGAACTCAGGAGGGGTGGAAAAATATCTTTGCAGATTTCTTTTAAGAATTTAAAGCAAGTTTTCTGAAAAGAATGGAAGCTACTATAAAGCTGTAATGTGGAGTGATGAGGCGGCCGCATGTGCTGAGATAAGCGACTTGTGGGCAATTCCAAAATCAGGGTCGAGACAGTCCAGGGTCATAGAGCCAACGCGAACAGATCGGGGTGCAGACATGATAAAAAACACAGAACCTCAAACAAGAACCAAACATGAGAATACAATACATACGTCCAACAAAGACCAACACAGACCAGGGCAAACACAGGGCTTATATATCAGAGGCAAGACGAGGGACAGGTGGGTAACAGGTGGTAACAATCAGGGGTGGAGTCAGACAACAAGGCGGCTGGACTGAACCAAAACCAACGCACATGGAAGATCAAAAGTAAACAAAAAGCACATGGAGGAGTGGGAGGAGCCAATCGTGACAAAAGCAAAGGATGGACAGAAGAAATAGTGAAAAAAACGAAATGATATTTAGCTGTTAAGGCTTTCAGGTCATTTTCTGTTAAATATATATTGTTCTTTCCTGATGGTGAAAAAATGAATAAGCCCTAAAAATTGACTGGAAATGAAATAAATGGAGGGTGGTCTCTGAATTTGCTCAGTACTGTATATCATGCACATTTGTTTAATTGAAAAATGAAAAGTGGAGCTGGATAACAGTGTATCTGACTGCTGTGCTGTGAGTGGTGATGGTAGCAGGTGGCATTTATTTCCATTAATTACTCTTGCATCTGCATCTGAGCTGATCACATAATGGCTTTTTCCTCTTTTTGATTGGGATTTCTTTTCTGCCTGTACCAAAAATCTGCTGTATTGTCCTATGTTAGGATGGAGCAACAGTACATTCGCTGTGTCTTTTCCTTTTCAGGGTCTTATGTAATATTGCTGAGGCTGGTGGGTGCTTAATTGTCTTCAGTCTGCAGTGATAGTCTTAATTATTTGTCCTCATTCCTCAGATCCCTGTCAATCAGAGTGGTGTGATGGACGACATTGAACGGTGGCTTGATGTGGATGATGTGAGTGTTAATTACTGTTTTATTCATTTATAATTATACACATTAAAACTGTTTTCTGAGATTTTTTGATGTTTATAGCAGAAAAGCTGGAGCTTTGTAACAATATCAGGACTGAAAGTGAACTCGTCAATGCTGTGAACACTATTGACTCACATTATCTACTTTGAAACTGCATGGAACAGCTTGGAACTGTATATTGAATATTTTATAACTTTCAAAACAGAGAAAAAACCTACAGTTTTTAAATTTCAATATTCAGATTTCAGCATTTTTTAAAATTAATGTGTTAATTAGTTCTAACCCTAATTAGTAACTAACCCTAACCCTAACCATTCTTTGTGAGTAGGTCTCTACATCTTGCTGGATCTCACCTTTACAGAACTACAGAATTATATACATATTCAGTTCTTTAATCATTGTTCAGCCTATATTGTTATTACAAAGCTTGAGCAACATTTAAAGTCATAGATTTGCACAAAAACAATCTAATTTAGACAAGTTTTTTTATGTGTCCAAAAGTATGTGGACACCTGACCATCACAACTACGTGAGCATTTGGACATCCCATTCCAACTCCCACCCCCCACCCCCTTGACTGAAACAACCGCCACTATTCTGAGAAGGCTTAGCACAATATTTTGGAGTGTGTCTGTGGGAATTTGTGCCCATTCAGAAAAAAGAACATTTGTGAGGTCAGGCACTGATGTTGAACGAGAAGGCCTGGCTTGCAGTAAACTTTCCAGTTCATCCCAGAGTTGTTCAGTGGGGTTGAGGTCAGTGGTCTTTGCAGGCTACTGAAGTTCTTTCACACCAAACTCATCAAACCATGTCTTTATGGACTTTGCTTTGTGCTCTGTCATGCTGGAACAGGAAAGGGCCTTCTCCAAACTTTTACCACAGAGTCAGAAGCAGATAGTTAGACTATAAGTATAAGCATAAAGTAGTCTATAAGTTTGCTGTTGCATTAACATTACCCTTCATCCAGTCCATCAGACTGCCATAGTAAAGCATGATTCATTACTCCAAAGAGTATATGAGAGGGGAACAGTCTTTACTGTAAGCAAGGAGCATGAAATCAAAAACCCAAAGCAGAGTGATTACATAATACTTGAGCAGAATGTAACCTAAGCAGAGATGTTTGCTGCGGCACTCCACTCACATGCGCTGCTCCAGAGAGCACATTCTGCTGCGCCAAAATCCAAAGGAGACGTGCTTTGCACCACTGCAGTTAACACTTAGCATTATTCATAGTGTGTGCAGATTCTCTGCCATGGACACTCATTTCATGAAACTCCCAGTGCACAGGTTTTGTGGTGATGTTGCTTGCAGAGGCAGTTTGGAACTCTGTAGTGAGTAATGCAACAGAGCAACACTTTGCATGGTTTACCACTTCATGCGTAAACTGTTGCTGCTCCTATAGATGCTTTTATTGCACAATAATAGCACTTACAATTGACCAGGGCAGGTCTAGCAGGGCACAAAGTTCACAAACTGACATTCTGTGGCAGTCCCATAAGTCAAAGAGCTCTTCAATACGACCCATTCTACTGCTAGTGTTTGTCTATGGAGATTGCACGGCTGTGTGCTTGATTCTATACACCTGTTTACAATGAGTGTGATTCACTTCAATAATTAGGAGGGGTGTCTGCATATCGTTGGCTATATAGTGTATATTGCTGAACCCTTGAACCCTGAAATTTGTCTTTACGTTTGTCCCTTTTTTACAGATAAGTGCCTTACAGTGTCTGAAACCCCTATAAGCATTGGTTACTATTACTTAACAACTGGACTTGTTTGGAGAGACACAAACTTTGACTAGTATATACAAAGACCCAAACTTTGACTACTATATACAAAATTTGGGAAAAATGGGCTAAATTGCGTTATTGTCAGAGCTACATCTTTAATTTGTCACACTTTTAATGTACATCTGGATGTAAAGGTTTTGTGCCTTGGTCATATGTTTTGTTGATTTTGTAAGTGAAAATAAGTGCACCAAACACTTCTGCCCATTGTAATGCACAGTTACTGTTTAATTACTGAACTTTTTTAGATGTTAAACAGTAAACATTTGCAAGAAAATGTGTGTTAACTTATTTTCACTTCCAAAATGAACAAAAACGTTATTTAACCATGGTTGTTTTAAATGTTTGAATACAGGTGTCAACCTTAAAATCTACTTCAACTGTTTTGACTCTGTTTCATCACAGTATCTTTGGTATGCCATGGTGTTTGCCAACAGGAAATGAGGAGGAGCCTATATAATCTGACTTGGGATCAGGCCTTAGATGTGTTTTCAGATTACACTGATGTCCTTTTGCTTTTGGGAGTTTTAGAGTGTGTAAGTTGGTACAACAGGAACTTTCTCATTTTGTGCTTGTTTTGTGGTGCAGGATGATGACTTGGCAGATTCTGAGGGCGTGACCAGTGAAGGTATGTTTCTTGCTGCAGTTCATATATCCAGTAGGAAGCAATGATGCATTAGCCCAACTGCTTGCATGGCGAAAGTAACCGTAAAAGCCATGGTTGTAGCCCTTTCATTCCATTTCAGCTTTTCAGTCACATAGATGCTGTAACAAGTAGAAGGCTCTGACTGGAAATGTTAGTTTATTTTTCACTGTAATGTTTTTGGTCATTTTAGTTAGTTGCTTTTATTGGTTTTGTCGGGTTATTTTTTTTGGCACGTTCACCATTTTGTAACATGGAAAGCAGTAGTGAGGGTGACACATAGGCCAAATTGAGCTCAGTCAAAGTAGACCTATAGATAGTAAAGGACTGAGGACCTGTTGGAGCTACAAGCAATTCTAAATGCATAAAAGAAACCGCTATGTAACCGGTGGAAGAAGCGCCAATGTTCTCCTTATGTTATCCACTGCCAGAATTCACCACAGCAAACACTTCTGAGCTTCCCATTTGGCATTAATAGAGACTAGTGCATTGATCACCAGTGCACCAGCTGGTCCTAGAGATCTACTTTCCTGCAGAGTTTAGTTCCAACATGCATCTTACCTGCCCCACATCTCCCTTTACCTAACACTAATGATCCAGCCAATCAAGGATTTCTGAAGAAGCTAAATAGCTGGAGCTGTGACTCTAGACTCCGTAGGAAGGTAAATCTCCAGGACCAGGGTTGGTGACTGCTAGACTAGTGGTACTCAGTATCACTATATCACATAGCTGAGATGATTTATAAAATTTGTCATACCTCCTTGCTGTAAATTTTGGAATTAGGCATATTCCTATCATCCCAATTTATAATGATAATTTGTTATCCCACAATAATAAACAGTGTTTCCACACAGGTGTTTTCCCAGGCATCTTTGCTCTTTTAGTTTCAGTCATTAGGTAGAAAGCTTTGCACATTGAGAAGTCACATGGATGCCTAAGTTAAACCACCTATAATTTGTTTAACATTTTCTATCTTGAAACAATATCATTTCCTAATGAAATATGTTGTAGATCAGGTGACATTTAAATTTCTTATGGCTTGAAAAAAGACAACGCTTCCAAATACTAAATATAGTATTGAATACCAACATAGCAAACAAATACTTGAATATTTGTATTATTCGGGCCAGCCCTAAACATATTGTGCAAGTTTAGCAAAAAAATTCTGTGACCATGACTGTTGTAAATCATCACAAAACAAAACTTTCTCACTCTCTTTGGGTCTCCTGCAGAGTTTGATCGATTTTTGGCAGAGAGAGCAAAAGCAGCTGAGCGTCTTCCCTCTGTGAAAGCATCAACTCATGACCACCTGCCATCAAAACCGCAGTGATTACAAGAACATGGTCATCTACAACTAACACATTCCCCAGCAAGGATCATCATTAGCACAAAAATAGATGATGAAGAAGAATGTTTTTAAATGTTTATGGGTTTATGCAATGGCTATAATCATGTCATAAAAATGCATCACAGAGAAGAAACGCTGCATAACATGAATTTTAAATGTACTAATCGTGATTTTAGGGCTCTGGCACTGACGTTGTGCCATTCTCTGGTTTACCAGGCTGTTATATATCTTTTGCAACAAGCACTTTTATAAAACAATGCTAGTATGAAATGGTTACTGCTTCTTGTGGCGCACAAAATTCACTTTTAAAACAGACATTAGATTCTTCTTTCACGTTCTAACGTACAGTGGCTATTAACAGTGAAGAATAACATTTTTGGTTTGTGTATAAGAGAGAATTTCTCTGTTGGTTTCTCTATATTCAAGTTCCAGGCACAAATCACTGGGTCATTTTTATTTAATACTACAGCAGCTATCATATTTTGAAAATATAACACTGCCCTCCACTAACATCTACAGTATGTTTATTTTACCATAGTCTCTTTTAGAGGACTCAAGATTGGAGATGCCTGGAGGACTTTTTGCAGATCAAGAGGAGACTGAACAGAGATATTTTTGAGTGCATACATTCTTTGCAAGCAGTGCTGCAAAAGCAGGATGTGCATAGATTTGATAAATACTAGACATGCCAATTTAAACTGATCGAGTGAACACTAAGGCAGGCAGCCTGGTTGATAGAAAATGTCAACTTATGTTTGCAGATACACTATATTTCCAAAAGTATTCACTCGTCTGCCTTCACACACATATATGAACTTGAGTGACATACCATTCTTAATCCATAGGGTTTAAAATGATGTCAGCCCACCCTTTGCAGCTATAACAGCTCCAACTCTTCTGGGAAGGCTTTCCACAATGTGTTTATGAGAATTTTTGACCATTCTTCCAGAAGCACATGTGTGAGGTCAGACACTGATGTTGGACGAGAAGGCCTGGCTCACAGTCTCCGCTCTAATTCATCCCAAAGGTGTTCTATGGGGTTGAGGTCAGGACGGTCAAGTTCATTCACACCAAATTCGCTCATCCATGTCTTTATGGACCTTGTTTTGTGCACTGTTGCGCAGTCATGTTGGAACAGGAAGGGGCCATCCCCAAACTGTTCCCACGAAGTTGGGAGCATGAAATTGTCCAAAATCTCTTGATACGCTGAAGCATTAAGAGTTGCTTTCACTGGAACTACAACTCCTGAAAAACGACTCCACCCCATAATCCCCCCTCGACCAAACCTTACACAATGCGGCCAGACAAGTACCGTTCTCCTGGCAACCACCAAACCCAGACTTGTCCATCGGATTGCCAGACGGAGAAGCGTAATTTGTCACTCCAGAGAACACGTCTCCACTGCTCTAGAGTCCAGTGGCGGCACTTTACACCACTGCATTCAACGCTTTTCATTGCACTTGGTGATGTAAGGCTTGGATGCAGCTCGGCCATGGAAGCCCATTCCATAAAGCTCTCTATGCTGTTCTTGAGCTAATCTGAAGGCCACATGAAGTTGGGAGGTCTGTAGTGATTGACTCTGCAGAAAGTTGGCGACCTCTGCGCACTATGTGCCTCAGCATCCGCTGATCCCGCTCTGTCATTTTACGTGGCCGACCACTTCATGGCTGAGCTGCTGTCGTTCCCAATCACCTCCACTTTGTTATAATGCCACTGACAGTTGACTGTGGAATATTTAGTAGCGAAGAAATTTCACGACTGGACTTGCTGCACAGGTGGCCTCCTATCACAGTACCACGCTGGAATTCACTGAGCTCCTGAGAGCGACCCATTCTTTCACTAATGTCTGTAGAAGCAGTCTGCAGGCCTAGATGCTTAGTTTTGCACACCTGTGGCCATGGAAGTGATTGGAACACCTGAATTCAATAATTTGGATGGGTGAGTGAATAATTTTGGCAATATAGTGCAAGTTATTTTTTGAAGACCCTTTATCACTAAGTAGTTCTTTTTCCTTGTTTGAGGGCCAAACTCAGTTGGACACCTCAGAGATGAAGGTTCAACTGTGGTGAGTGGTTATACTATTTGTAAACAAAAAAAATAGGAATTCAGTGGTTGGGCTTTATTTTTTAATGTTATTAAATATTACAATAACATGTTCTATTACTTTAATAAAATGTCTGAACATCTCAGCACTTTGTCTTTCTGTAAAGTATCAGCATCAACCAGGTTTATATTAAAGAGGTCAGCTTACAGTGTGAGTTAATGTTACCAAAAATGGTCAGAATTCATTTTACACTGTACCATTGTTCAACCTTTCCTGTTGTGAAGTACATTAGAACAACCTCACGTGCTTCTGAGTAAAACAAGGAATCGAAGAGGGTCTTTGATCAACCTATGCATTTCGCTTGGTAATAGGTGGTTTGAGGGGGATGTGAAACAATATTGATTAATATTATCCTTCCTTGTCTGCTGGTGCACATTGTTGAACAATTAGAAGACATTTTCGAGGCAGGAAAATTCCATCATTATGTGAACACAAGAATGTTGATTATTAAAAAAGCAAAACACTGAGTATTAAGTGACAAGATACGATGAATCATGTGACCAGGGACACAAACTAACAAGGAGAAAAGGGTACATTTTGATTTCATGTTGACTTTAAAAGGCTGTTTTTGTTACTTTGCCTTTAAAACTTGCACATAGAAATGATCTGCCCTTTTTTGTGCCTTGTTTAAAAACACATTCCACCAGTTTTTCAAAATTTGCATATTTCAGTGGATGTGATGAAAACATGGATGTTTGATGTGAAATGGCTTGTGACCTGTAAAGAATGAGGTAAGCGAATTTGAGTCTCAGTTTAGTAACGTCAGGTCAGGAACAAGCAAGCACATACATATTCAAATAAGGTAAAGAAAACATACAACACAAACTTAGGAACTTAACAGCTTAACGGAGACCTCACAAGCACCCCTCAAACTAGGGGCATTTGCTGGGCCTGTAAAAATATGGGGCCCAGGTCATTGTAAAATTGTTTTAAGGGATCATCCCCAGAATCTTTTTTTTAATTATTCTGTGTTATTCTGTGCAGTTGCTACATTTTTATTTAAACAGCAACAGAATATGCAGTGATTTAACAGTGAACCTTGCCATCTCTTATTTACAAAATCACAAAAAAGAGAGAGAAAACAATAAAAAATATCTGGGGCTATAGCACCAGTAACTCCCCCGCCACCTACTAATAAAAACAGAACAGGGGAGACCTGGAGCCAGACCATGGGGCAAGTCTAAATCTGATAGTGACAGGACAAGGGGCTGGTGTTGTATGTGTGGAAGAGGGACAGATAATAGGACTGCACAGAGCCAGCACAGGAGGAGAGACCTTGGGAGCATGTACTGGAGCACTATCTTTGAAAAATCTATGGAATTCCCTATTAAAGTTGACCTGTTTACCTCGTTTAAAAGACAGTTAACTTTCAAAAAGGAAAGACATTTGAAATTTTTCTGATTTTTGATTACATCATTGTGCACAAGCACCCACCACCACCACCACGACCACCACGTATTATTGAGAGAAAGCTCTGAGCGAACTCTTCCTGATACCACACTTTTAAATAGATTAAAATTATGATGAATTGACCCTTATCAGTCCCACAACGGGGAAATTTCACCTCCGCAATCTAACCCATCCATGCAGTGAAACACCACATACATGTTAGTGAAGACACACACTAGGGGGCAGTGAGCACACTTGCCTGGAGAGGTGGGCAGCCCTATCTGCAGCACCCTGGGAGCAGTTGGGGGTTAGGTGCCTTGCTGAAGGGCACCTCAATCATTTGCTGGCTCACAGGGCTTGAACTGCTGGCACAAAAACCTGAAGCACAGCTGAAGGTTTTGAGTTCACAGGCATCCCACATGGCTGATGGTTTGAAATGTGACAGCTGTGTGCTATACCTTTCATTCATCAAGGCAAATGGCTAGCGTTGTCTTTAAACAAACAGAAAAAAGCTGTACATTTTGATTCTAATGTGTACATCACTTCCAGGTATGTTTCAACTGTCTTTTTTTGCAAGCCTGGTTCCCTAATCTCCAGCCCACAACTGCCCCAATAAACTGACACAGATGGAACTCAACCCACAGTCCTCAGCTTCAAAGTCTGAGGCCTTATCCATTAGGCCACTGGGCCTACATCATGGCGTACGGAGAATGCATTATAATTTTCTTTTACACCGCCTTTAAGGCCCAGATTTAACATTTGCTAAGTAGAACCAAAATAATTTCCACCAGGGGGCACCAACATCACATTTTATTGAGAGACTTACAGAGTTTCAGATCAATATTCTTTCACTGATAAACAACCAGAGGTCTATTTAGTGCAGATCTAGAGCAGGCCACACACATATCATCTTCATTAAGGAACATAATGTTTACATTAGTAAAAACAGACTCAATTAAATTCTTTTACACACTGCAAATGTTTTTGCTTTTAAACCGTATCTTTAAACAGATCAAGTTAAATAAGGAAGTGTAGGTGCAATAATTAAACATGCAGTAATTCTACCATCAGCTTCAGCACAAAGATTCTGGTTGTAAGATTAGGCCATGCTTGCAGGCATACAATAAAAGACTGTTGAGACCTACATGGAAATGATGTCTACATTAGAATCACAGTTTACATTTTTTTCCATTTGTTATTTGTTTAAAGACAACACTAGTCATTTGCCTCGATGAATGAAAGGTATAGCACACAGCCGTCGCATTTCAAACCATCAGCCATGTGGGATGCCTGTGAACTCAATCCCTTCAGCTATGCTTCAGGTTTTTGTGCCAGCAGTCTATTTGTCAGGACAGGATTCTCTCAAGCTGCTGTTGGCAAATGTCCTTCAGATTGAGAACAGCACCCTCATGGTCACAGTTCTTTATCATATTCTCAACACACAACAAACAATACTAAAGCACTGTTTTACAGTTTTACACTCTGGACCTAAACATGTAATATCTTGTATGCCAGGCTTTACAAAATCTTCTAAAATGACTTGTGGGGATTTGTGGAATGAGTGATACATTTTTCCCTCAGACTTGCATGTGAATAATAATAATAAGAAGAAGAAGAAGAAGAAGAACTAATTGAACTATTCTAAACTTTCAGATTTCTTTGCAGTGGAGCTGATAGGAACCGGGGGTCCTGAAGTTTTCAACACAAGCCACTTTATTTACTATCCAAAAGCTGCAGTGACCCTACACATCTTCTGTGCTTTTATATGTAATGTTAATGATAGTAAAATAGTGGTAAAGGTGGGGAAAAAGTTTTATTTGATTATTTTTTGCTTCCACCCTTAATGGACCCCTTCACTATAAACAGCTTAAAAATAAATATGTTTAACATACATTTTAGGCCAAATATTCATCACAAATCTACTAATCTACTCGCAAAACTATGACTTGGAGAGCAGTCAGAGTACTTCTAACCACCCATGTCAAAAGTTTTTGTGAGCCTTTCCTTCCGTAACGACTGCCAACAATTCTGACTTGCGAAGCTTCTCCAGAACTAAGATGTTTACATCTTAACCATTTAATTCAGCAGATTTCGGCGCAGTTTTCCGTTAAGCAGGTACCCATTGTATACATCATTACTTCGAATGGAATAAAGTAAAACGTTTTTTTTTTTCAGTTACGTTATGACTGGTTTAATATATTTCAGATGCTGATTACTGTGATAGAATTTCAACAACTACAAAAATCAACGAGAATAAGCAAAAGCAGCGTTCGACAAATGGTGGGCAAATGTGGGTTGGAAGCGTGGTGAGTCATGTTAGATGAAAACTGACCGCTGCCGGACCTTATCATCAAAAATCGTTTCCAAATCACAGAGAACAAGAGGCTAACGCTAGGCTAACCGGTCCGCAGAAACTAGGAACCCAATACATCGCGCTCTGTTGTCACACTCAAAACTGACCCCCTCAATGGGAAGAGGGCTTCCTGCCGATAGGGGACTTCGCTAGTCGGCGAAGCTTTGGAACAATTCGCTGTTGGAAGTGCGTTTATGAAGTTGTCATTTTGCGGTGGGTTGGCCAGTTAACAGAGCCGAGGTTGTCTAAAGTATTTCGTAGAGTATTTAAGGGCATTATTATCATTATTATATTCGCTACATCAACACGCAACAATTTCATGAAGGCGAGCAGCTGCGGTCCCGGCTGGTTGGGATAGCACGTTCTCGGCAGAAGGCGGATTATTCGGCCTGTTCGTATGAAAGTTAATTGCTAACTAACCCAGGTTAGCTGAATTATGTCAACGTCGTCTTTGGACAAAGAACTGCAAGAGCGGTTAAGAGAGGCAAGTGCCATCGGGGACATTGACGAAGTCCGGACTCTAGTGGAGAGCGGAGTCAACATCAACTCTCAGAACGAAATCAACGGATGGTACGTTGGCGAAAATGTCCACGAGTTGCTCAGTGAATGTGTGTTTTAAAGTTATTTTTCACATTCGACACCTTCTGCTAACTTGGCTACGCCGTTAAAGTTTTTTTTACACATGAAATCTAATAAATTTCAGCTCCACCCGAGGACTAGCAGGCTAGCTTGCTGGCTAGCTTGAAGCCGTAGTCCTGAGTACTGGCTGTGGAGGCACGCGTGCTAAAAGCAATAGATACAGCTATCAGTGATCCAGTTAACCAGCTTGCCGAGTTTTATTTAATTCTGTAATAGCTCACGAAATAGTGAAATGACCTTTCGGTGGTTTGCTAAGAGTTTGTTGTGTAAGGGTTGCTGGGTGTTTGCCCGGTTTCTCGTTGAGTGTGAACGTAAACAAAAGAAGATTAAGTCCATGAACGTCTATTTTAAGACTTCGTTCTACTACAAAGCCTTGCTTAATTGTTTAAAGGGGCAGTCCAGCCAGAGTGAAACATTTTACCGTTGTAAACGTGTCCAGTCTCCTTGTACGTTGGAGCCACAATAGACTAGAGTGGGATTTTCTAGTGTAAACTCTAGGAACCGCCCTTCAGATGATGTGTTTCGAAGGTGGGAGGACTTTCTGAAAATCTCCAAACACTTTGAGGTTAAGTGAGGGTGGGCTGTTTAAAAAGTTTTTTTTTCTTCTTCTGCTTCTATTTTTAATAACTCCGTCATGTAACATTAACTTATCGTCACTTCACTTTACAGGACGTGTTTGCATTGGGCATGCAAAAGAAACCACAAACACATAGTAGCATATCTTTTGAATTCTGGAGCTGACAAGGAAATCCTCACTGCAAAAGATGAGTTAGCTGTTCAGTTAACCTCCAAACCTGAAATCAGAAGATTGCTAGGAGGTATGTATGTGGCTGAAAGCATCTGCCTATTGAATTTTGCTTATTACAATTGTAAAGGTTTTTTGGTAGCCATCGTTTACTAGTGTTTGTCTCTACAGTGGAGGAGGAGGAGGAGGATGTGCCTGAGCTGAAGGAACCAGAGCTGCCAATCATTCCAAATTATCTGTCCAACCCTCCTTTTTTGTATGGCAAGATGGATAAGGATGAGTTGAATCTAGCACGACATGTTTCTCAGAATGGCACCAGCGACCATTCAGAGTCTGTAGACTCTGAGCCAGCCACCCTGTCTCCGACACAAGAGCAGCAGCAACCTCCACAGCAACAGCAGCTGCCTCAGAGCCTGTATGCAGAATCCCAGAGCCAGCAAGCAGTGTCCTATATTTCTGTGGTGGAGCAGAATGGCATTGTGCCAAGCCCTGTGGTTAACAGGTCCCTGTCCATGGAGGTGTCCCCCGAGGCCCACCACGGCAACCATAGTGAATTTACCCATAATCACACCATTGCCCAGAATGGCCCTGTGTGCCCCCCGCTACCCTCACCAGGTGCAGGCACAAACCAGGCCTCTGTCTCCAACCCCACCGTTACCCGACAACAGTCTTTGCCCCAGCAGCTAAACTGCTCACAGCCTGGAGGCTCTATGCCTGCCTTCCAGCCCTTCTTTTTCACCAGCACTTTCCCCGTCAATGTGCAGGGTATGTGAAATGGAAATCTGTTTTAAAAAACCATGCACTGAAGACTTCTTGCAAGGTTCTTGCAGTACCAGTAAAACTACTGTGGCATTTAGATACTGGGTCTGCTGCTCTTGTTCCAATTTTCTGATAAATAATAATATTTAGTTTGTGTTTTTTCTCTCCCTCTCTCTCTCACTCTCACTCTCGTTCTCTCTCACTCTCAGAGCTGGTCCTGAAAGTGCGGATCCAGAACCCTCATGCAAGAGAAAATGATTTCATCGAAGTGGAGCTAGACCGACAGGAGTTGACATACCGGGCACTGCTGCGTGTCTGTTGCCGCGAGCTGGACATCAGTGCCGAACATGTGGAGAAAATTCGCAAGCTTCCCAACACCATGCTCAGAAAGGTATGTGTATGCTTGTTTTGGTTTTTCCCCTGTAACTCAGCTAATTGTAAATAAAGTTTTGTATTTACTTTAACAGGTGGGACAATACATGAAACACAAATATATTGTCCTGTAATTAAACAGTACAAAAACAAGATATTAAATAATTTGCCTCATCAACTTAATTGTTTTTTGTGAATGTGCTCATTCTGAATTTGATGTTGAAACTCATCCCAAAAATGTTGGGACAGTGGAAAATGTTTAACATGTGATGTGGTTATATTTGCATATAACAGAAACATCCAGCTAAAATCCAGTGTTTTATGAACAAGGATGAGTTGAGGTTTGCCACTTGCATCGAAAATGCATCTGAATAATCCAGCAGTTTCAGCAATGTTCCTCGATGAGTGACTGCAAGGATCTTATGTTGCTGTGAGCGCAAAATATCAAAAGATTAGGGAATCCAGAGTAATCTTCATGCAGAGGTCAAGGCTGAAAACTACATGGTCAGCACAGTGACCTGCATGCAATGGAGTGGTCTAAAGCATGAGGCCACTGTACTCTGGAGCAATTCTGTGTTCTGTGGAGTGATGAATCACACTTTGCTATCTGGCAGTCTGATGGACAAGTCTGGGTTTGGTGAGTGCCAGGAGAAGGATACCTGCCTGACTGCATTGTGACAGCTGTAAAGTTTGGTGGAGGAGGGCTAATGCTATGGGGCTGTTTTTCAGGGATTGGCCTAGACCCTTTACTTCTAGTGAAGGGAAATCTTAATGTTAAACATACTAAGACATTGTGGGGAATTGTATGCTTACAACTTTGTGGGAGCACTTTGGGGAAGGCCCTTTTCTCTTGAAGCATGACCGTGCCCCAGTGCACAAAGCAAGGTCCATAAAGGCTTGGTTGGGAGAGTTTTGTGTGGAAGCCCATGACTGGCCTGCTCAGAGCAATGACCTCAACCCCTTCAAACACCTTTGGGATGAACTAGAACAGAGAGTGCGAGCCAGGCTCTCTCATCCAACATCAGTGTCTGACCTCACAAATGCTCTTCTGGGTGAATTCCCATAGACATACTCCAATATCTTGTATACCTGTAAGTTCCATGTTTAGGTACCCCAATGCTTTTGTCCATATAGTACATTAGTCCATATTGTCCATTTAACAGTTCAAATTCACACTGAATGTTATGCATAGGTATGTACTAGGGAGCAGCACCAGACAAGCATATATGGAATGACAATCAGCTCGACCAGCAAGATTTTATCACTAGTCACATGCTGGCAAGTGCTTTGTGAACATTGTGATTAACCTTTCAGTAATCCTACCAGAGATCAGATGGAATGCTGTAAATCCCGTTTGATGCATACAGCTAATTTTCCTTTATTTTGTCCTTGTTTTGGCTTGACAGGACAAAGATGTGGCTCGACTACAAGATTTTCAGGAGCTGGAAGTTGTGTTGGAGAAGGCAGAAGGTTTGTCTCTGTTCTCTGGAGGCCCAGGGGGGCTGACGGATAGGCCCTGCTACAACATGAAGGCATCCAGGCTGACTTACTAGCTCCCTGCACCAGGCCCAGGAAGAGGTGGACTGACCTGTTCCCCATCTGGGGATTCTAGCCCTAAAAGCCCAATTCATAGTTAGTTTCAGTACTTAAATAATATGCCATTCTTCCATTTTCCTCCTCATTGTATACATTAAATTAGCCATATACCTTCTCCACCCAAACTTGTGGACCTTGCCCAATGCATGTTTGCTGCAACTGTTTAAAGAACTGTTTGAGGGGCATCTCCTGCACCACAGTTACTTTTGGTTAGTTTTGCTTCATGTCAGAAAAGTATACAGGTTTGAGCAGGAGTCTTTCATGGATCATGGGTTCATGCTGTAGTATCCATTGTTTTTGAATATTCAAATTTTGAAAGTATTCAAAACCATCACGTCACTGGCTGTTGAGCTATGTAAAGTATTGCGATCTGACTAATTGCTGTTTGTGCTTATCAGGCCACCATGTGGTTTGCACACAGCTCACATGGAAAGGCAGACGTTAACCTGTACCAGCACTTCTTGTTAGCTTTTTATTTATTCTTTAGTCACCTTGTCGACGTGCATTTACACAGTCCTCCCACTAGAGGCTAATTTACCTTATTGTTTGCATTGGCAAAGCACATTGCAAATTGGTGGGGAAGGAAAGGCGTTCGACAAGGAAAGGGGTGAGGAAAGTCCTTTTTAAAGTGTGTAGTTGCATGTTTCACTTATGCTAATGGAAGCTTCAGGTTGAACTTCAAATGGAGGATTTTTTTATGTGCGTTTGCCAGACAGTTCCCTGTGCACTTTACAAACAACAACAAAACAGTTACTTGTAATGCATGGGGCTTCATACTTTAGGTTGTTTTATAATACAACAGTGCTGTGCTGACTATATCAATGCCTTTGCTGCTCCTTCAGTCTCTGTAAGCCAAGCCAAAAACTAGTGGAAATGTTAAACGGAACTGTTTGTTCTAAACCGTGTTGTCACAATCTTGTTTAAAAAAAAAAAAAAAAAAAAAATGTCCCTTGTTCCTTCTGTAGTGAATAATGTAGCAAAACCTATTTTATTATTCCTTTTTTATTGTAAGGGTTGAAAGATAAGCTCAAGAACACAGTTAATTCATGCGAGCTTCCATGAACGTTCTTTGGATAAGTTTTGCATATTTTGTTTGTTTCTAGGAAGCAGAATTCATACATTGGTTGAATGATTGTTTTTGCAGCACCACCACTTAGTAATTTGCAACAGTTGTTTTTGTCTGAATAAAACTTGTTAACGGCTCATAAACAATGTAAAGTGCTCACGCAGATAAGGAGGTTGCTTCGTTGTATGAGCTGTTTCACAAACACTTTTTTGTTCTGTGTACAAATATAAATTGGGCTTAATTGCGTATAATGTGGAGACATAGATGCTGGTTCTGCATAGATTTTACATTGCTTGAGACTGTTCATTTAAACACACTAAATTGTAAAGTGGTCTAAATATATCGTTCTTTTGTAACACTTTAAATTACCTTAATATAAAAATGTGAATAGCAATGCAGAAACTCTTGACCTTTCACCATCCCCTTACATACTATATTGCTGTATAATATAGATAGTTCTATATAATCAGTATAAAACTATCTATGAACTATAGTTTTTTTAAATCTTATTTTATAAATTAGATAATTTTCATAGCTGGACTTGTGTGAGGACGGGAGGAAAAGATAAGAGTACACTACAGCTGAAATGAAACTAAGCCCTTACTTATCTGTCTGTCTGCAGATGTGTCTTTCTGTATGTCTTAACCTAGAATGACAAGGTAAACTGAAGGCTCATAGCAAACTGAATTGATTGAACATGTTCATCAGCAGTATTCTATTTCTCTGCTCTTTAAATTGTTTTAAATGAATTGGCTCCTTTTCTTTTAACTGTGGATTTTTCGCAAGGGGCTTGGTGGAGGAAGCTGGACAACGAAAAGTGCACTTGATTGAAATGGTTCCAAAGCTACTGGCTGGTGTAAGACAGAAATTCTTTGTGAAAAACTCTTAACAGTGTACTTACTGATCATGTCCTAGAAGATGAATACAGTTTGACTTAACCTATGCATCCAGACTCTGATCTTGCGTGTATTTTGTGTGCTTTCATACCCTCAGACGCCATTTTATTTTTATTTTTTTGCCTTGTTTACTTAAGAAAAAAAAACTTGCAGTTTGATACAGTCTAGTAAATGTTATCCACATTTCTGAATGCGTTGTTGTAAGGATGTAATTTTTCTTGGGTATGCCACCAGAGGGGAGGATTGAGTCACTGTTTATTTCCAACTGCATCCTGTCTAGGTGCCAGATTTTTTTAAAATTCCATTACATTTTTTTGTGTAGAAGATGCATAGAACTTTTCTTCACCTTAGTCATGTTATTTACAGAAAGAGGCATCACCATTGGTTTCTGTGTACTGTAGTTCCTGGGGCAATTTATAGTGCAAGAAATAAGAGTCTAACTCTGTCTAAAGTCATTGTTTATAAGTTCTGCTCCAATGTATCATTTGCCCTGCACAAATTCTGCCATGTTTGTGTGCAAAACCCCTTTCCAAAGTGCACATTTTGTTAAGTTTCAAAGTGAAAAGAAGTAAATACAACCTCTGCAGCAATCTAAAACAGTAATGGTCCTTAGTAACACCCTCTTGGTAGATATTACAGCTTACTCATACTTTGTACTACCCAATCTTTCTTGCCAAATGCTTTTAGATTGCGATATTCTTCCACAGCATGGTTTAAAATCTACTTGATTTGTTTTCAGCTGTAGCTTCTTGATGGACTGTGTCACATTTGCTTCTAGAATTTACTGATATTTATGCAATCTGTTCTTCAGTCTATCCATGCAGTGCTTCATGTGCCACTTGCTGCCAAGCAATCTTAAAGCATAATAGATTCACTCCCACACTGATAAAAGTTGTTGAATTTGTATGGCTAAATCTGTACGTCAGTTCCAAACAAAGACTTACACATAAAATTATGTTGATGAAACATATTCTATTAATGTAGAGCAAATGTACACATGTACATCATGTAAATTTAAAGTAACTTTTTGCAACCATATCTTTGGGGATTGTGACCAAGGAGTTTCATTTTTACATCTGCTGTACTTCAGTTAAGTAAACTTCGCAAACTTTGTTTCCAAAATGGTTTTGGCTTCTAGAAGTTGATATAGACGTTGATTTGGATACTTCAGACGTTGGCTTTTTGGATGAGGTCACAGTAATGGTTTCCTTCTGGTGACACTCCCCTGAAGATCATGCTTGCACAAGCAGTGCTGCTCAGTAAAAGTGTACTCCAGTCAAAGCTAAGCCTTCCTGCAGGTCCTTTGCCGTCATATGACGTTTTTGCTTTGCCATTCTGACTAGCACACGAGCAGCCTCTGGTTGTCCTTCAGCCAATACTGAGGTAAAGCCAAAATGATCAAACTTGAATTTTGCATCACTGTGCAAAAGAATGTCCAAAAATTTTGGAAAAAAAGTTTTGTTGTTCAATTGTGGAACTTCTACGGTGGAGAAGTTTCAGAAATCCTGTAAGGTAGTATAACTCTCTTTCACTGCTCTAATTTTAAGAAGGGGTTTTGCCCCTCTTACCTCAAGTGCATATCAGTGTTGTGTGTTTGTGTCATGTTTGAAGACAGCTTTTGTTGCTGAAGTTGGAATTGGATCTGACATATGCAGCGCACAGGAGTCCATCTCCCTGAACTGTCGGCCAAAGCGGAGAAGGTCTTGGTTGCCGTTTGCCATAGAGAATTCATTTGTTTAAGTCAGTTTCAGGTAGAACGGAAAGAGCACCTCAGAGCAGACTTTGCACTCTTGACCTTGAATCAATGTTCACGCTTAGTTTGATGACTAAAGAAACTGTCTTCGACGAAGGTGGGATTCGAACCCACGCGTGCAGAGCACAATGGATTAGCAGTCCATCGCCTTAACCTCTCGGCCACCTCGTCCACATGGCACAGCAGGCGTGAGTTTCCCTCTCTACAGGAACAAAACTCAGCTTTCTATCGTTGACTATATCCGTTTAAGAGGGCTGAATGGCAATCACATGTCTAACCTTTATAAACAGTACCCTGGAACTTTCTATGGCCTAAATTTTTCCCCACCCGTTTCTGTAGTGGACTTTGAAATGTCATTCACATATTTTTCAACAATTGTGTGAAATTTACATTCTCATTGATGAAGGTGGGTTTGGATCTCACGTATCCAGAGCTCAACGGATTAGAAGTCCACCTCCAAAGCCTTTCGTCCAGCCTGACAAAAGACTTAGGATTTTTTGCCATGTTGGCTTTTCCCTTTTATGTAGGCATCATGGAGAATTTAAATATCATCTCAGAACAGAAACTGAACCTTTGATCTCACAAGCAGATCAAGGTTCAACGTTAGTTTGCTGGCTAAATATAGCCTTTTTGACCAAGATGGGATTCAATCCCATGTGTGCAGAGCTCAACAGATTATCAGTCCATCCATCAAAGCATTCAGGTACCTTGGAAAAGGCATAGTGTGTCCTTTGCCATATAGAATTTTTTTCTTTGGGATAGGTGTCATGGAGTATTGCAATATTATGGCAGAACATGAATGACACCTTTGACCTTAGGAGCAGACCAAGGTTCAACAATACTTTAATGACTAAAGACGGCCGGTTCGAAGACGAAGGGTTTCTAACCAATGCATCAAAAGGGATTAGCAGTGCATCAGCTAAAACTTTTGGGAACTCGTAAAAGCTGTTGGGGGTCATTTGCCATGGACAAAGTTTGTTCTTTTAATTGGTTGATGGATAATTGTGATAGCATCTCAGAGAAAGCAATGCAATATCGACCTGAGCACAACATTTCATTTGATGATTAAAGAAACCACTTTTCGACAAAGGTGGGATTCGAACCCACGCGTGCAGAGCACAATGGATTAGCAGTCCATCGCCTTAACCTCTCGGCCACCTCGTCGACGGAGAAAGACTCATGTCGCTTATTTTCCTCTCTATAAGAATATGAATAATCCTTCTATGACTCATTATGTTTGCGTGCAGAGCACAGTGGATTAGCGGTCCATCACCTTAACCTCTCGACCTCTGTTTCTGTACTGGATAATGAAATGTGAGTCATATATTTCTGATAACACTGCACCATGAAATTGCAGTTGGTACTGAACTATTGACGTCAAGAAGTCCTGAAATAGCATGTGAGAAGGGGTTTTGCGCCTCTTACCTCAAGTGCATATCAGTGTTGTGTGTTTGTGTCATGTTTGAAGACAGCTTTTGTTGCTGAAGTTGGAATTGGATCTGACATATGCAGCGCACAGGAGTCCATCTCCCTGAACTGTCGGCCAAACCGGAGAAGGTCTTGGTTGCCGTTTGCCATAGAGAATTCGTTTGTTTAAGTCAGTTTCAGGTAGAACGGAAAGAGCACCTCAGAGCAGACTTTGCACTCTTGACCTTGAATCAATGTTCACGCTTAGTTTGATGACTAAAGAAACTGTCTTCGACGAAGGTGGGATTCGAACCCACGCGTGCAGAGCACAATGGATTAGCAGTCCATCGCCTTAACCTCTCGGCCACCTCGTCCACATGGCACAGCAGGCGTGAGTTTCCCTCTCTACAGGAACAAAACTCAGCTTTCTATCGTTGACTATATCCGTTTAAGAGGGCTGAATGGCAATCACATGTCTAACCTTTATAAACAGTACCCTGGAACTTTCTATGGCCTAAATTTTTCCCCACCCGTTTCTGTAGTGGACTTTGAAATGTCATTCACATATTTTTCAACAATTGTGTGAAATTTAAAGACATTCTCATTGATGAAGGTGGGTTTGGATCTCACGTATCCAGAGCTCAACGGATTAGAAGTCCACCTCCAAAGCCTTTCGTCCAGCCTGACAAAAGACTTAGGATTTTTTGCCATGTTGGCTTTTCCCTTTTATGTAGGCATCATGGAGAATTTAAATATCATCTCAGAACAGAAACTGAACCTTTGATCTCACAAGCAGATCAAGGTTCAACGTTAGTTTGCTGGCTAAATATAGCCTTTTTGACCAAGATGGGATTCAATCCCATGTGTGCAGAGCTCAACAGATTATCAGTCCATCCATCAAAGCATTCAGGTACCTTGGAAAAGGCATAGTGTGTCCTTTGCCATATAGAATTTTTTTCTTTGGGATAGGTGTCATGGAGTATTGCAATATTATGGCAGAACATGAATGACACCTTTGACCTTAGGAGCAGACCAAGGTTCAACAATACTTTAATGACTAAAGACGGCCGGTTCGAAGACGAAGGGTTTCTAACCAATGCATCAAAAGGGATTAGCAGTGCATCAGCTAAAACTTTTGGGAACTCGTAAAAGCTGTTGGGGGTCATTTGCCATGGACAAAGTTTGTTCTTTTAATTTGATGGATAATTGTGATAGCATCTCAGAGAAAGCAATGCAATATCGACCTGAGCACAACATTTCATTTGATGATTAAAGAAACCACTTTTCGACGAAGGTGGGATTCGAACCCACGCGTGCAGAGCACAATGGATTAGCAGTCCATCGCCTTAACCTCTCGGCCACCTCGTCGACGGAGAAAGACTCATGTCGCTTATTTTCCTCTCTATAAGAATATGAATAATCCTTCTATGACTCATTATGTTTGCGTGCAGAGCACAGTGGATTAGCGGTCCATCACCTTAACCTCTCGACCTCTGTTTCTGTACTGGATAATGAAATGTGAGTCATATATTTCTGATAACACTGCACCATGAAATTGCAGTTGGTACTGAACTATTGACGTCAAGAAGTCCTGAAATAGCATGTGAGAAGGGGTTTTGCGCCTCTTACCTCAAGTGCATATCAGTGTTGTGTGTTTGTGTCATGTTTGAAGACAGCTTTTGTTGCTGAAGTTGGAATTGGATCTGACATATGCAGCGCACAGGAGTCCATCTCCCTGAACTGTCGGCCAAAGCGGAGAAGGTCTTGGTTGCCGTTTGCCATAGAGAATTCGTTTGTTTAAGTCAGTTTCAGGTAGAACGGAAAGAGCACCTCAGAGCAGACTTTGCACTCTTGACCTTGAATCAATGTTCACGCTTAGTTTGATGACTAAAGAAACTGTCTTCGACGAAGGTGGGATTCGAACCCACGCGTGCAGAGCACAATGGATTAGCAGTCCATCGCCTTAACCTCTCGGCCACCTCGTCCACATGGCACAGCAGGCGTGAGTTTCCCTCTCTACAGGAACAAAACTCAGCTTTCTATCGTTGACTATATCCGTTTAAGAGGGCTGAATGGCAATCACATGTCTAACCTTTATAAACAGTACCCTGGAACTTTCTATGGCCTAAATTTTTCCCCACCCGTTTCTGTAGTGGACTTTGAAATGTCATTCACATATTTTTCAACAATTGTGTGAAATTTAAAGACATTCTCATTGATGAAGGTGGGTTTGGATCTCACGTATCCAGAGCTCAACGGATTAGAAGTCCACCTCCAAAGCCTTTCGTCCAGCCTGACAAAAGACTTAGGATTTTTTGCCATGTTGGCTTTTCCCTTTTATGTAGGCATCATGGAGAATTTAAATATCATCTCAGAACAGAAACTGAACCTTTGATCTCACAAGCAGATCAAGGTTCAACGTTAGTTTGCTGGCTAAATATAGCCTTTTTGACCAAGATGGGATTCAATCCCATGTGTGCAGAGCTCAACAGATTATCAGTCCATCCATCAAAGCATTCAGGTACCTTGGAAAAGGCATAGTGTGTCCTTTGCCATATAGAATTTTTTTCTTTGGGATAGGTGTCATGGAGTATTGCAATATTATGGCAGAACATGAATGACACCTTTGACCTTAGGAGCAGACCAAGGTTCAACAATACTTTAATGACTAAAGACGGCCGGTTCGAAGACGAAGGGTTTCTAACCAATGCATCAAAAGGGATTAGCAGTGCATCAGCTAAAACTTTTGGGAACTCGTAAAAGCTGTTGGGGGTCATTTGCCATGGACAAAGTTTGTTCTTTTAATTTGGTTTGATGGATAATTGTGATAGCATCTCAGAGAAAGCAATGCAATATCGACCTGAGCACAACATTTCATTTGATGATTAAAGAAACCACTTTTCGACGAAGGTGGGATTCGAACCCACGCGTGCAGAGCACAATGGATTAGCAGTCCATCGCCTTAACCTCTCGGCCACCTCGTCGACGGAGAAAGACTCATGTCGCTTATTTTCCTCTCTATAAGAATATGAATAATCCTTCTATGACTCATTATGTTTGCGTGCAGAGCACAGTGGATTAGCGGTCCATCACCTTAACCTCTCGACCTCTGTTTCTGTACTGGATAATGAAATGTGAGTCATATATTTCTGATAACACTGCACCATGAAATTGCAGTTGGTACTGAACTATTGACGTCAAGAAGTCCTGAAATAGCATGTGAGAAGGGGTTTTGCGCCTCTTACCTCAAGTGCATATCAGTGTTGTGTGTTTGTGTCATGTTTGAAGACAGCTTTTGTTGCTGAAGTTGGAATTGGATCTGACATATGCAGCGCACAGGAGTCCATCTCCCTGAACTGTCGGCCAAAGCGGAGAAGGTCTTGGTTGCCGTTTGCCATAGAGAATTCGTTTGTTTAAGTCAGTTTCAGGTAGAACGGAAAGAGCACCTCAGAGCAGACTTTGCACTCTTGACCTTGAATCAATGTTCACGCTTAGTTTGATGACTAAAGAAACTGTCTTCGACGAAGGTGGGATTCGAACCCACGCGTGCAGAGCACAATGGATTAGCAGTCCATCGCCTTAACCTCTCGGCCACCTCGTCCACATGGCACAGCAGGCGTGAGTTTCCCTCTCTACAGGAACAAAACTCAGCTTTCTATCGTTGACTATATCCGTTTAAGAGGGCTGAATGGCAATCACATGTCTAACCTTTATAAACAGTACCCTGGAACTTTCTATGGCCTAAATTTTTCCCCACCCGTTTCTGTAGTGGACTTTGAAATGTCATTCACATATTTTTCAACAATTGTGTGAAATTTAAAGACATTCTCATTGATGAAGGTGGGTTTGGATCTCACGTATCCAGAGCTCAACGGATTAGAAGTCCACCTCCAAAGCCTTTCGTCCAGCCTGACAAAAGACTTAGGATTTTTTGCCATGTTGGCTTTTCCCTTTTATGTAGGCATCATGGAGAATTTAAATATCATCTCAGAACAGAAACTGAACCTTTGATCTCACAAGCAGATCAAGGTTCAACGTTAGTTTGCTGGCTAAATATAGCCTTTTTGACCAAGATGGGATTCAATCCCATGTGTGCAGAGCTCAACAGATTATCAGTCCATCCATCAAAGCATTCAGGTACCTTGGAAAAGGCATAGTGTGTCCTTTGCCATATAGAATTTTTTTCTTTGGGATAGGTGTCATGGAGTATTGCAATATTATGGCAGAACATGAATGACACCTTTGACCTTAGGAGCAGACCAAGGTTCAACAATACTTTAATGACTAAAGACGGCCGGTTCGAAGACGAAGGGTTTCTAACCAATGCATCAAAAGGGATTAGCAGTGCATCAGCTAAAACTTTTGGGAACTCGTAAAAGCTGTTGGGGGTCATTTGCCATGGACAAAGTTTGTTCTTTTAATTGGTTGATGGATAATTGTGATAGCATCTCAGAGAAAGCAATGCAATATCGACCTGAGCACAACATTTCATTTGATGATTAAAGAAACCACTTTTCGACGAAGGTGGGATTCGAACCCACGCGTGCAGAGCACAATGGATTAGCAGTCCATCGCCTTAACCTCTCGGCCACCTCGTCGACGGAGAAAGACTCATGTCGCTTATTTTCCTCTCTATAAGAATATGAATAATCCTTCTATGACTCATTATGTTTGCGTGCAGAGCACAGTGGATTAGCGGTCCATCACCTTAACCTCTCGACCTCTGTTTCTGTACTGGATAATGAAATGTGAGTCATATATTTCTGATAACACTGCACCATGAAATTGCAGTTGGTACTGAACTATTGACGTCAAGAAGTCCTGAAATAGCATGTGAGAAGGGGTTTTGCGCCTCTTACCTCAAGTGCATATCAGTGTTGTGTGTTTGTGTCATGTTTGAAGACAGCTTTTGTTGCTGAAGTTGGAATTGGATCTGACATATGCAGCGCACAGGAGTCCATCTCCCTGAACTGTCGGCCAAAGCGGAGAAGGTCTTGGTTGCCGTTTGCCATAGAGAATTCGTTTGTTTAAGTCAGTTTCAGGTAGAACGGAAAGAGCACCTCAGAGCAGACTTTGCACTCTTGACCTTGAATCAATGTTCACGCTTAGTTTGATGACTAAAGAAACTGTCTTCGACGAAGGTGGGATTCGAACCCACGCGTGCAGAGCACAATGGATTAGCAGTCCATCGCCTTAACCTCTCGGCCACCTCGTCCACATGGCACAGCAGGCGTGAGTTTCCCTCTCTACAGGAACAAAACTCAGCTTTCTATCGTTGACTATATCCGTTTAAGAGGGCTGAATGGCAATCACATGTCTAACCTTTATAAACAGTACCCTGGAACTTTCTATGGCCTAAATTTTTCCCCACCCGTTTCTGTAGTGGACTTTGAAATGTCATTCACATATTTTTCAACAATTGTGTGAAATTTAAAGACATTCTCATTGATGAAGGTGGGTTTGGATCTCACGTATCCAGAGCTCAACGGATTAGAAGTCCACCTCCAAAGCCTTTCGTCCAGCCTGACAAAAGACTTAGGATTTTTTGCCATGTTGGCTTTTCCCTTTTATGTAGGCATCATGGAGAATTTAAATATCATCTCAGAACAGAAACTGAACCTTTGATCTCACAAGCAGATCAAGGTTCAACGTTAGTTTGCTGGCTAAATATAGCCTTTTTGACCAAGATGGGATTCAATCCCATGTGTGCAGAGCTCAACAGATTATCAGTCCATCCATCAAAGCATTCAGGTACCTTGGAAAAGGCATAGTGTGTCCTTTGCCATATAGAATTTTTTTCTTTGGGATAGGTGTCATGGAGTATTGCAATATTATGGCAGAACATGAATGACACCTTTGACCTTAGGAGCAGACCAAGGTTCAACAATACTTTAATGACTAAAGACGGCCGGTTCGAAGACGAAGGGTTTCTAACCAATGCATCAAAAGGGATTAGCAGTGCATCAGCTAAAACTTTTGGGAACTCGTAAAAGCTGTTGGGGGTCATTTGCCATGGACAAAGTTTGTTCTTTTAATTTGATGGATAATTGTGATAGCATCTCAGAGAAAGCAATGCAATATCGACCTGAGCACAACATTTCATTTGATGATTAAAGAAACCACTTTTCGACGAAGGTGGGATTCGAACCCACGCGTGCAGAGCACAATGGATTAGCAGTCCATCGCCTTAACCTCTCGGCCACCTCGTCGACGGAGAAAGACTCATGTCGCTTATTTTCCTCTCTATAAGAATATGAATAATCCTTCTATGACTCATTATGTTTGCGTGCAGAGCACAGTGGATTAGCGGTCCATCACCTTAACCTCTCGACCTCTGTTTCTGTACTGGATAATGAAATGTGAGTCATATATTTCTGATAACACTGCACCATGAAATTGCAGTTGGTACTGAACTATTGACGTCAAGAAGTCCTGAAATAGCATGTGAGAAGGGGTTTTGCGCCTCTTACCTCAAGTGCATATCAGTGTTGTGTGTTTGTGTCATGTTTGAAGACAGCTTTTGTTGCTGAAGTTGGAATTGGATCTGACATATGCAGCGCACAGGAGTCCATCTCCCTGAACTGTCGGCCAAACCGGAGAAGGTCTTGGTTGCCGTTTGCCATAGAGAATTCGTTTGTTTAAGTCAGTTTCAGGTAGAACGGAAAGAGCACCTCAGAGCAGACTTTGCACTCTTGACCTTGAATCAATGTTCACGCTTAGTTTGATGACTAAAGAAACTGTCTTCGACGAAGGTGGGATTCGAACCCACGCGTGCAGAGCACAATGGATTAGCAGTCCATCGCCTTAACCTCTCGGCCACCTCGTCCACATGGCACAGCAGGCGTGAGTTTCCCTCTCTACAGGAACAAAACTCAGCTTTCTATCGTTGACTATATCCGTTTAAGAGGGCTGAATGGCAATCACATGTCTAACCTTTATAAACAGTACCCTGGAACTTTCTATGGCCTAAATTTTTCCCCACCCGTTTCTGTAGTGGACTTTGAAATGTCATTCACATATTTTTCAACAATTGTGTGAAATTTAAAGACATTCTCATTGATGAAGGTGGGTTTGGATCTCACGTATCCAGAGCTCAACGGATTAGAAGTCCACCTCCAAAGCCTTTCGTCCAGCCTGACAAAAGACTTAGGATTTTTTGCCATGTTGGCTTTTCCCTTTTATGTAGGCATCATGGAGAATTTAAATATCATCTCAGAACAGAAACTGAACCTTTGATCTCACAAGCAGATCAAGGTTCAACGTTAGTTTGCTGGCTAAATATAGCCTTTTTGACCAAGATGGGATTCAATCCCATGTGTGCAGAGCTCAACAGATTATCAGTCCATCCATCAAAGCATTCAGGTACCTTGGAAAAGGCATAGTGTGTCCTTTGCCATATAGAATTTTTTTCTTTGGGATAGGTGTCATGGAGTATTGCAATATTATGGCAGAACATGAATGACACCTTTGACCTTAGGAGCAGACCAAGGTTCAACAATACTTTAATGACTAAAGACGGCCGGTTCGAAGACGAAGGGTTTCTAACCAATGCATCAAAAGGGATTAGCAGTGCATCAGCTAAAACTTTTGGGAACTCGTAAAAGCTGTTGGGGGTCATTTGCCATGGACAAAGTTTGTTCTTTTAATTGGTTGATGGATAATTGTGATAGCATCTCAGAGAAAGCAATGCAATATCGACCTGAGCACAACATTTCATTTGATGATTAAAGAAACCACTTTTCGACGAAGGTGGGATTCGAACCCACGCGTGCAGAGCACAATGGATTAGCAGTCCATCGCCTTAACCTCTCGGCCACCTCGTCGACGGAGAAAGACTCATGTCGCTTATTTTCCTCTCTATAAGAATATGAATAATCCTTCTATGACTCATTATGTTTGCGTGCAGAGCACAGTGGATTAGCGGTCCATCACCTTAACCTCTCGACCTCTGTTTCTGTACTGGATAATGAAATGTGAGTCATATATTTCTGATAACACTGCACCATGAAATTGCAGTTGGTACTGAACTATTGACGTCAAGAAGTCCTGAAATAGCATGTGAGAAGGGGTTTTGCGCCTCTTACCTCAAGTGCATATCAGTGTTGTGTGTTTGTGTCATGTTTGAAGACAGCTTTTGTTGCTGAAGTTGGAATTGGATCTGACATATGCAGCGCACAGGAGTCCATCTCCCTGAACTGTCGGCCAAAGCGGAGAAGGTCTTGGTTGCCGTTTGCCATAGAGAATTCGTTTGTTTAAGTCAGTTTCAGGTAGAACGGAAAGAGCACCTCAGAGCAGACTTTGCACTCTTGACCTTGAATCAATGTTCACGCTTAGTTTGATGACTAAAGAAACTGTCTTCGACGAAGGTGGGATTCGAACCCACGCGTGCAGAGCACAATGGATTAGCAGTCCATCGCCTTAACCTCTCGGCCACCTCGTCCACATGGCACAGCAGGCGTGAGTTTCCCTCTCTACAGGAACAAAACTCAGCTTTCTATCGTTGACTATATCCGTTTAAGAGGGCTGAATGGCAATCACATGTCTAACCTTTATAAACAGTACCCTGGAACTTTCTATGGCCTAAATTTTTCCCCACCCGTTTCTGTAGTGGACTTTGAAATGTCATTCACATATTTTTCAACAATTGTGTGAAATTTAAAGACATTCTCATTGATGAAGGTGGGTTTGGATCTCACGTATCCAGAGCTCAACGGATTAGAAGTCCACCTCCAAAGCCTTTCGTCCAGCCTGACAAAAGACTTAGGATTTTTTGCCATGTTGGCTTTTCCCTTTTATGTAGGCATCATGGAGAATTTAAATATCATCTCAGAACAGAAACTGAACCTTTGATCTCACAAGCAGATCAAGGTTCAACGTTAGTTTGCTGGCTAAATATAGCCTTTTTGACCAAGATGGGATTCAATCCCATGTGTGCAGAGCTCAACAGATTATCAGTCCATCCATCAAAGCATTCAGGCAACTTGGAAAAGGCATAGTGTGTCCTTTGCCATGTAGAATTTTTTTCTTTGGGATAGGTGTCATGGAGTATTACAATATTATGGCAGAACATGAATGACACCTTTGACCTTAGGAGCAGACAAAGGTTCAACAATACTTTAATAACTAAAGACGGCTGGTTCGAAGACGAAGGGTTTCTAACCAATGCATCAAAAGGGATTAGCAGTGCATCAGCTAAAACTTTTGGGAACTCGTAAAAGCTGTTGGGGGTCATTTGCCATGGACAAAGTTTGTTCTTTTAATTGTTGATGGATAATTGTGATAGCATCTCAGAGAAAGCAATGCAATATCGACCTGAGCACAACATTTCATTTGATGATTAAAGAAACCACTTTTCGCCAAAGGTGGTATTCGAACCCACGCATGCAGAGCACAATGGATTAGCAGTCCATCGCCTTAACCTCTCGGCCACCTCGTCGACAGAGAAAGACTCATGTCGCTTATTTTCCTCTCTATAAGAATATGAATAATCCTTCTATGACTCATTATGTTTGCGTCCAGAGCACAGTGGATTAGCGGTCCATCACCTTAACCTCTCGACCTCTGTTTCTGTACTGGATAATGAAATGTGAGTCATATATTTCTGATAACACTGCACCATGAAATTGCAGTTGGTACTGAACTATTGACATCAAGAAGTCCTGAAATAGCATGTGAGAAGGGGTTTTGCGCCTCTTACCTCAAGTGCATATCAGTGTTGTGTGTTTGTGTCATGTTTGAAGACAGCTTTTGTTGCTGAAGTTGGAATTGGATCTGACATATGCAGCGCACAGGAGTCCATCTCCCTGAACTGTCGGCCAAACCGGAGAAGGTCTTGGTTGCCGTTAGCCATAGAGATTTCTTTTGTTTAAGTCAGTTTCTGGTAGAACGGAAAGAGCACCTCAGAGCAGACTTTGCACTCTTGACCTTGGATCAATGTTCAGTTTGGGGACAGCCCCTTCCTGTTCTAGCATGACTGTTCACCAGTGCACAAAGCGAGGTCCATTAAGACATGGATGAGTTTGGTGTGGAGGAACTTGATTGGCCTGCACAGTCCTGACCTCCTCCGGACTGAATACCTTTGGAATGAGTTGGAGCTGAGACTGCGAGCCAGGCCTTCTCAGGTTCTTGTGGAAGAATGGTCAAACATTCCCATAAACACACTCCGAAACGAAAGTGTTCCCAGAAGAATTGAAGCTGTTATAGCTGCAAAGGGCAGGCCGACATCATATTAAACCCTATGGATTAATAATGGGATGTCAGTCAAGTTCATATGCATGTGACTGTAGACGACAAAATACTTTTGGCAATATAGTGTATCCATGACCTTGGAGTCACTTTTGACAGCAACCTGTCCTTTGAACATCATGTAAATCAAATCACCATAACGGTCTTCCTCAACTTAAAGAACACAGCTCATCTTTACTCATTTCTCTCCTTCTCTCACTTGTCTGATTTTACCTCAGTTGTGTCATCTTCATTGGGCAAATGTGCCTGTGTTAAATGGTAGCATGCTCCTATACTGAAGGGCGTTGCAGTGTTGGTTGTGTTCACATGAATCCACTATACTGTAACGAGGAGCGAGGAGGCGGACGCATACGCCGAGATAAGTGACTTATATTGAGGGCAAATCCAGGGTCGTGGTCATGACAGTCCAGGTTCAAAGATCCAACAGGGATAGAATGAGGGACAGACATGGCAAAATACAACCAAGACTAAACCCAGAGAACAAATTACAACAGAGGCTAGAATAACAAACAGCAAACGATACATCCAACATACAGCACATCAAACAAAGACCACCAAACACAGGGCTTAAATACAAATGGATAAAAAGGGAGAGGTGGAAAACAGGTGGAACAAATCAGGGGCGGAGTCAAAAAACAAGGGGGCGAGACTGTGAATAAATCAAAACAAACACATGTGGAAGATCAAAAGTAAACAAAGCACATGGGGAGACTGGGAGGGGCCAAACGTGAAATATACTTGTTGATTGTTATTGTTTTATATCATGGTAGTGCAAAAGCACTGGAATAGGTAGGATGATTACTCCTGGAAAAAAGTGTCCAATAGTCACTAATATTATTCATTGTGTTCCTGATGGGTTAATATCACATTGTAAAGCCTCCTGATTTGCCAGGTGTTCTGGGACTGATTTCAGATGTATCTGATTGTTTTCTAATCGAAACAAAATGTGAAAGTTTAAATTCAATTAATTTGGTTAATAATATCCACCACTTAGATACAGAAAACATTGTGTAGTTGCTAATTTGTTGTATCACAGATCACCTAGGCTATACATAATGTGTGATCTGAAATTGATAGCAGGGAAATTGTAGCTTTGTTTTGGATAAAGTTTGCTAACCATCAGTTTGCTAATGTTAGTTGTCCCTTTTTTTAATTTTCAAAGACGACTTAATTTGTTGAACTTTAAACAGATTTTTTTGCTGAGATCTTCAACTAGTGAAGGTTCTTTAGTGAATGGATACAAATTCCCACAGACAAATCCAAAATCTTGTGAAAAGTCTTCCCAGAAGTGTAGAGGCTGTTACAACTGCAAAGGGGGACCAACTTCATATTCGTGTGCTTGGTTGGACTCAAATGGGATGTCCAACAATGCCATATATATTATCTATGATGTTGCATTATGTTGGGTTAGGGAGGGGGGGGGGGTGATGTCACAAGATGTCTTTTCCTACAGAAGTGTGGTCCTCAAATTGAACCCTAGCCTCTCGTGTAGGTTGAGGGGTTAATCCATGCACAGTACCCAATCTTTCAGCCATTGCCATTGCCTTTTTTGTTTTCCACATCCAGGTGAAAATCCACCTTATTCCTTATGAGAAAGACCTGTTAAACTCCAGTTGTATTTATTAGCAGTGATTAGCAGTGAGCACCTCAGGAAGCCTCAATAGTTGTACAATGTAACAATGTAAAAACAATATACAATTGTGAATTCTGATAACAGTGAAGCTAAGGTATTATTGAAACAGACTACTACTCCCAAGCACTTGGCCACATTTCTCCTTTCTTTCTGAAAATGTAAAGTAAGCTTCAAGCAGTGATTTTCAACACTATGGACTGCAGCCTCCCAGTGGACCATAGTGGTACTGCTGCTGTTTTGTGTGTGTGTGTGTGTGTGTGTGTGTGTGTGTGTGTGTGTGTGTGTGTGTGTGTGTGTGTGTGTGTGTTTTATTACATCAAGCAGACATTTAGCAAAACCAACAATTGACAAAAATAATATTATTCCCAAAAATATCTAAATATTTCAAGCTCAGTGACTGATCTGCAAGATGCATGACCCATGTACCCTACATATGTAGTTTATTTTATGAATGTATCATGAAAAAATAGCTACAAACAGGTATTCTGGGGATTTTTTGGAGTTTAGTAACTTCAATATGGTACATTTAATTATTGTTATATTTGCTTACTTTTGAAATGTTAAATCTTTTTCAGGTTGCAAAAGCTTGTGTGGTCACTTGTGTGTGCCATAAATTGCAAGAAGTTGGGAACCTCAACAAACCAGGGCTGTACCATCTGCAGGTGTACAGTGGTGTCAAAATAATAGCAGTCCAATATGACTAACCAGATTAATCATTGTTTTTGGTATAAATTATATTAGCACATGACAAACAATTTACCAGTTGGTGCAGTAGACTCAGCATTCATGATATGCATGCTCTTGAGTCTGTGTGCTTGAATAATTAAGTGAAAGGGCTGTGTTCAAAATAATAGCAGTGTGGAGGTCAATTAGTGAGGTCAATCATTCTGTGAAGAAACAGGTGTGAATCAGGTGGCCCTTATTTAAGGGTGAAGCCAGCACATTGTACATGCATTTCTCCTTGAAAGCCTGAGAAATATGGGTCGTTCGAGACATTGTTCAGAAGAACAGCGTACTTCTAAAAAAATTAAGCAGTTGATTGGAGAGGGTAAAACTTATAAAGAAGTACAGAGAATGATCGGCTGTTCAGCTAAAATGACCTCCAATGCTTTAAAATGGAAAGCTAAACCACAGAAACATAGAAGAAATCGGAAGACTACCATTCGAATGCATCGGAAAAATAGCCAGAATGATCAGCTCCAGGATGATCAAAGAAAGTCTCAAGTTACCTGTGAGTACTGTGATGGTTAGAAGATGCCTGTGTGAAGCTAATCTATTAGCAAGAAGTCCCTGCAAATTCCTACTGTTGAAAAAAAAGACATGAAGCGGATATAATTTGCCAAAGAAAACATCAACTGGCCTAAAGAGAAATGGAGAAACATTTCGTGGACTGATGAAAATAAAATTGTTCTTTTTGGGTCCAAGGGCCACAGATAGTTTGTCAGATGGACCCCAAACTTTGAATTCAAGTCACAGTACACTCTGAAGACAGTGAAGTATGGTGGTGCAAGTATTGTGATATGGGCATGTTTCTCTTACTGTGGTGCTGGGCCTATTTATCGCATACCAGTGATCATGGACTAGTTTGCATATGTCAAAATACTTGAAGAGGTCATGTTGCCTTATGCTGAAGAGGAAATGCCCTTGAAATGGGTGTTTCAACAAGACAATGACCCTAAACACACCAGTAAACGAGCAGAATCTTGGTTCCAGTCCAACAAAATTGAGGTTATGGAGTAGCCAGCCCAATCCCCAGACCATAATCTGATAGAACGCTTGTGGGGTGACATCAAAAATGCCGTTTTTGAGGCAAAACCAAGAAATGCAAATGAACTGTGGGATGTAGTCAAAGCATCCTGGGCTGGAATACCAGAAGTTGGCTGACTCTATGCAACATAGATGTGAAGCAGTTTTGTAAAGACAAATGCAGACACTGCTATTTTTGAACAGCCCAATGTTCATTTTTTTTATTTTCTGTAAAGTAGTTAAATTATATATTTTTCTCTTGTTTTGACTTAGAAAACAGTGTACAATGTTCCCAATGCATGTAAATAAAAACTATTATAAAAATGTTGTGCTTAACTCATGTTTTTGTACACACTGCTACTATTTTGAACACTACTATATATTTAACCCTTAACACACTACAAAAATAAACTTGATTTGTTATCTTAATAGCTTGGATGTGTATTCTTGTGTTTATGAGGGTGTTTACATGTTGTCAGCCCACTGTGACCATTCCAAAACTATACCAGCCCACCAGGATTTCTTCTGACCCTCTCTACAGGGTCTGTGGTTATCAACCCACCGTCATCTGCCATTGTTTAGCTTTATGGTTGAGATGCAGGATAACAAGGCTCGGGTTAGCTTTTGTTCACCATAAAGCCTTGTGACATTGATTCGGGGAGTGTGAGACAGATTAGAGCTGTGGCCCCATCACGTCAGCACAACCCTCTCTAAGCCTGTGTGGCATTTCTGAGTATGTGGGGGTAAAAGGCAGAAAAGGGCCCCTAGTGAGTAAACTTACAATTCCAGTAAAACTCCAAGCTGTCTGTACAGGCGCAGACACAGGCACTCTAATCCATTGCTGCAATAGTCACTGCTCATCAAGGCTCAGTGATTGTTGGCGCTACTCACCAACAGCTTCTGGCACAGGAAGGTTTGATAAGCTCATTGAAAAGGAGTTTTGTTGGGTAACTGTGTCAATGAGAACTAGGTGGTACTATGAGTGGATCAAATCACCTTATCCCAGATGAAAGACTCTTTAGAGCAAATTTGATCTGATTAAAATAAGTTTTTGAATAAAATAAATATTGGACATGACAAAGACACTGGCATGATTGAGTTAGTACTGATTTTTTTTACACAGTGGTAAAATGTTTTATTTTGGCTGAATAGCAGATGATAGTCTTTGTATTTTGCCTCTGGTTTGAATGGGATGGTTTGAATATGCATATTGAAATAACCAAAGTAGCAAATTGATATTTGGGTTGTGCCACCAAGCCATTCAGATTTTAAGCTTATTCAGATCCATGCAAAAATGGCCTTGTTAGTCCTCAGTAATTCAATTTTGGCAAGTGCAATGTTGTAGTTTTACACAGAATAATCCACAGTAATATTGTTTAAACACTGCTCTGTTCATGCAGTAAGCTGCTCAGAATGAGTGTTCAAAATTCTAGGTAGTCTTTCACTTTTAAATGAATTCAATATCATTTCAAAAGAGCATGATTATCACACTTATAACAGCTCTTATGAAACAGTTCTTATGAGAACCAAGATTTGTTCATGTTAGGATTCTTAAGAGTCTGATATTTGTTACTTTTTAAATGAAACACTTGTCTTTCTTACTGTTGGGACATTTTTTTTTCTAACTTCACATGAATAGAATACCTTTAGATCATATGAATAAGACCTGGTTAACTTTCTTAACCTGGTTAACTAAATTGTTGTCTTTCAACTTTATGTATCTTTGCTGACTGGATAATATTTTCTATGTGACGATTTAGATTCACACTTGTCAAACATATACTATCAAGCATGTACAGGATATTCGTCCGCTTTAGTGTTGTCATGCAGGAAACTGTGTTTTTGGGGTTTATATGTTTAAGAGGGGCACCATGTGGAGAGTGATTCCTTCGCAATATCCTGCTTTTGTTAAAGTCTTTAGGATTTTAGTGGCTTGTCTGTCATTCTTCTAATTGTGTCCATTCATCTTATTGCTAGCTGTTCTCTTCCTCTTTTACCCTAAGGGCAAATCCTCTGATTTTACAAAATAATCTTCATAATTCAATGGATGAGATGTGAACAAAGTCATTCGGAGTGGTTTGATGTGAAATGGTTAAATGTAGAGAAACTTGGAGTGAGACTTCTGAACAGTGGTGGTGGTGATGGGAACCAGTGGTTGTGATGTCTAAAAGACAAATATATCCATTTTCCTCATTATCCAAACATGCATCATTTGAGCTTTTATTTATAATGTTGTTAAAGATCAACTAGTGCTAAATGAATTGGGTGCTGTTTTACAAAAATGCATTTTGAGCCAAAACCTTATATCATGGCTAGCGATGCCTCATACTTTCAGTGAGGCATTATACACTTCAGGCATTTGGTTTCTATCAGATCCACTGTAAACAATTCTAATTTGATAAGTTTAACTAGAATGACTCAATTCACCTCAAATTACATTGAATGACTGGATGACTAGTTCCCTGCTAATCTAATTTGATTATTATATTGATGAATTCAAAGAGAGGGAGCATTATTTCTGATTCCCAAAGTACACAGTTGAGTGTCAATCACACATCACAATCTATGATGCTATTGAACTATAGGAGAACTTTACCTCAGAGGTAGTTTGGAGGTAGGAGGGTGGTCAATGTTATGGTCTATTTGCAGATAATACATATAGTAAGAGCTGTCTCTCTCCCTGTAATGCCGCAGCGGGAGCTGTGCACTGCTGTTATCCAATATCTGACATGCATTCAGTATGGTGTAGGCGCTATGTGCGGAATGCTAGGGCTCTGCTTCCCAAGGGTGAGGGGTTGAAAGGGTCTGTAGGCTTAGGGGCCAGAGTGGCAAAAACAAAACAGTCGAGCTTTTTTGAGGCCAGCATTGTAATCTGCTAAGGTTGAGGAGTTTCGGCAGAAATATAGAGTGTGTGCTTTGTGGAATATGCACCTCTATGCTGTGATAGTTGCAATTGTGTATGTGAATTCTGTGATCCTGTATTTTAGTTATTTGAAAATGAATGCAATTATCTGACATACGCTTGAAAAGGTGACCAAAATGTTAGCATTCTGTGCCGTAGCAAGCAATAAAATTACTTAGATATTGGAATTGTCCAAAGAAAAATATAATTCTCCAAAATATTAACTTTACAGCAGCAAACATGGACTTTTTACACAATGTGGGCTCAAATGATGTAGATGGAGATGCATTTTTTTTTACCTACAAATATAGCTCTAATGTCTTCATATAAATATTTCAGAGCGTAGAGTTAGTGATATAGATTGTTCCTCTTATTGGCCAGCTCTGGTGTCTGTTTTGTTCTCTCTCTCGCACTCTTTCTTTGTGCATGTGTGTCTGGTGGGCGGGGAGGGGGTGGGGGTGAGGGGGGTCTGTGCATGTGTGAACAGCAGACACAGTAGGCCTCTAAGAGGTTAGGGACAGGGGGTTGTGGGCCTCAGTAACCCAGCGTGAGCTGAGCTTGGGAAGAACACACTGAAGAACAGACAAGTGTTTCATATACAACTTTGCATACAAGATGATCTTAATCTGATTTCAGTTTAGGCTTACTGTACTAGCAACCCAGTCAACTGTGTCAAAAACACTACCACTACACTACAATAGATGCTTTAAAAAGCTGCCAGACGTTGCCAGAAAAAAAAAAAAAAAGATTTGAGATAGCATGTGCAAATGAATGTGCATTTGTCTGCGGGTCTTTCAGACGCCTCGTCAAGTCAGAGTGACCCTCAGCGTCTGCAGCATCCAGACAAAAAAAAAAAAAAAAGCAAAACTGGAAACAAACACATAATGGTGTTTTTTTCCTGCACTGACTTAAATCTTCATATTCTTAAAACCTTCATATTCTACCAAATGAACATCTCTAATTATTTCCCTATGTGCTTTTCATAAGCCCCAAACACCTCAGCCCATCGCGTCAAAGATCATGGAGGCTAATTATGTGCAAAGAGCAATGCTACATGACATAATAACCCTTTGTGTGATGGCTGGTTTGCACCGCAGGTCACATCTTTGAACCAGAAGACCTCCACCCCAGGAGCCCCCCCACACCTGGAGTTCCCCAAGTCTGACCACGTCTCACACCATGAGACATAATCATGATTGTGTTTTTTTTTTTTTTGAAACCTGATTAGTGAACACACTGCTGAATAATTTCATGAAAAAGTTTGGTTCCTGGTGGTCTTCATTAATCACTAATGGTATTTTTTGGATGGGTTGATATACTAATGGTATAACTGGTGTTCCGGGATGTGAGTGATGGTTACCTAATGCGGTCTAAAGATGTTTTAGAAGGAAACTAGTGGTTTCTTACGGGAACAGTTAAGCCAATTCCCAATAGAAAGAAGAACCACCACGTTTTAATCCTAATGCGTCTGTGCGTCTTTTTCAGCAGGGCAAGTTAACTGGTTAAAACGACATTTTACATTGCATGTGCCTTAATGCCAGTAAGGCTGTCTTCTTTACACACGAGGAGAGTAAAGGGTTAAAAGATGTTGCTGTTCGTCATACAGGTGCCACTCCGACTGTAGAGCTTAAATGCCAAATGTGTAAATCAAATTAGAGAAGCTCAGCTGCGCTTTGCGCGGAATTTGCTTGGAGAGCTGAGGAAAGCTTTCCGAAATCCAGCGTTAGATATTAAGTAATAGGGCTGAAACATCGCTACCTAATCTCATAGGACTATTAAAAGGTGGCGTGGAGCACCGACTTCTCCACTTCGGGAGCTCCCTGTGCTGAACCAGGCGCCCCTCTCGCCCCTCTCGCGAGCGCACACCGACCCCATCCGCCGCTTATTTCCACTGAAGTTCTTCGCCGGTTTTGTGCGCGACGCTGAGACCGTGTCGATCCGCAGGAAGGCGTTTTCGCTCCGCTGCGTGTCCGCCTGCCTTTACGCGTTGGAAATGTGGTGGATGCTGTTCCCCCGCTGGATCTGGTTTTTGTTTGGGCAGCTCTGCGTCCTGCGCCCGGTCAGGGCGATGACTATCTCCAAAGTGGTGTATTCCCACGCGGGCATGTGTCCCAATGAGATGAATCCCAACCTCTGGGTGGACGCCATGAGTACCTGCATGCGCGAGTGCGAATCCGATCAGGTGAGGGGGGTCTCCAGCAGTAGTTATGGTAAAGTTTTTTTGTTTTGTTTTTTGTTGTTGTTTATTTTTCTGGTAGAGTAATCCGGTTTAGCCGTCTCATTGAAGATGAACACGTCGTATTTAATGTTGTTTTAATCAAAGCAGCACGCAGTTTTAGTAGAAAATAGCCTAAAATGTTATATGACATGTTTTTATCCTCTTTTTTGCATTCTAAGGTAAGATTGTTTACATTTATGAGTTATTAAAACAAATGCCAACACTTTACCGAACAGCAGCATTCATAAGGCTGTATGGCATTTACATGAAATCAGTTGACTACATAAAATGAAAAGTCTTGTTCATATTTTTTTTTTGGGGGGGGGGGGGGTTGTATTCTAATTTCTGAGTTTACTGAAGGCACTTAACTTAAGGTTCATAAGGCTACATAACACCTACATAAGCTTCTTCCAGTATTCTACATAAATATCATGTCTTTTTTCCTGTTTTCTTGTTTACATCCATAAGTTAAGTGATGCATATAAGCACTTTACTGTGCTTGATAGCACTTTACTGAAGGTAGCATTCATTATGGTACATGAATCCTAAATAAGTCTTTAAAAGTACTCTAGATAAAATATGTCTAATGTTTTCATTCTCATTTTTTGTTATGCTAAAGTTAGTTCATTTACATTTTTGAGTTAAATAATAAAAATACAACATACTAAGCATTTACTGAATTGTAGTATTCCTAAGGCTACATAAGTCACATAAAGCTATATCAGTATGTAAAATGTAATGTTTAATGCTTTTTCTGTTTTTTTTTTTTTTGTATTCTAAAGTAAGCTTGTTTACATTTATGAATTAAGCAATTTAAAATAAAGGACAACACTTTATCTAACGGCAGCATTTTTAAGGCTACATGACTCCTACATAATCCTTTAATGACAACTGAAATAAACCTGTATGCAAATTTTTAAAGGCTTATTTTAAAAAGTGCCAATTGTCATAAAAGCTCCTGCTGTTAATGTTGATGTCATTTCTCCTCAGAAAGTGTTGCTGATGCTTTGTGGGGGGGGGGAAGCCTTTATAAATGTTCAGAGAGATTTCTGTCAGTTGTCATGAAAGGCTTACGTAGGTGTTGTGTAGCCTTATGAACCGTGCCCTTCAATTGAAGTGTTACTAAAAAACCAACATTGTGGCAGATCAGCAGGTGTCCAAACTCAGAAGTGCCATAAGTCAATACAATAATTCATAAACCAATGCTAAATCCAGATCACTGTAAGTAAAAATGTTGTATTAGAAATGTCATATTACATTACGATTGAACTATGTATGTCTTTATTTCAAAAATAACCTTTAAGCTATACCCTGAAATAGGAAATACATTTTTGGTCCTCTTCTTTAACTAGCATCTTTAGAAATGAGATTAAGATTATATAAAGAGTAAAGCATTGCTGATGGATATTCTTATTTCCATGACCCCTAGGACTGTGAGACCTTTGAGAAATGCTGTTTAAACGTGTGTGGAAGCAAGAGCTGCGTGGCTGCAAGGTATATGGACATAAAGGGGAACAAAGGACCAATGGGAATGCCAAAGGAGGCCACTTGCGACAAGTTCATGTGTACGCAGCAGGGCTCCGAATGTGACATCTGGGATGGGCAGCCAGTGTGCAAGTGTCGAGACCGCTGTGAACGGGAACCTCATTTCACCTGTGCCTCGGATGGCATGACCTACTACAACAAATGTTACATGGATGCAGAGGCCTGTTCTAAGGGTGTGACCCTCACTGAGGTCACCTGCCGGTACCACCTCATGTGGCCCAATACCAGCCCTCTACCCGAGGAAACAACCATGCATCCCACCACGGTTCACCTGGAGACAACTCCTATGGACATTCAGCCCCCAACCATGATCAGCAATCCAGCGCACAACTTTGTGTTCGTGGGTGAGACGGCAAGCTTCTTGTGTGAAGTGACTGGTAAGCCCAAACCAGAGATTACCTGGGAGAAGCAGATAGAGGGGAAGGAGAACACGGTTATGCGGCCCAACCACGTACGAGGCAACGTAGTTGTGACTAACATTGCCCAGCTTGTGATCTACAATGCACAGCTTCAGGATGCTGGTATCTACACCTGCACCGCCAAGAATCTAGGTGGATCTGTACAAACTCACTTCCCATTGTCTGTCATCCGTAGGGAGCAGGGAAAGGATGACGGCTGGGCAAACTCCACTCGTCTGCCTGCTGAGGAGTGCCTGAAAGCACCTGACATGGGTGACTGTGGGGAGGAGAGCATCAGCTGGTACTATGAAGCCAAACGCAACAACTGCTTCACCTTCACCTACAGCCAGTGCAACAAAAACAGGAATCACTTTGACACATATGAGTCATGCATGCTTTCCTGTGGTGCAGAACTGGCAGCCCCCTGCTCCCTGCCCAGCCTTCAGGGACCCTGTAAAGCCTATGAGCCACGCTGGTCATACAACCATCTCCTTAAGCAGTGCCAGTCATTTGTCTATGGTGGCTGTGGTGGCAATGAGAACAATTTTGAAAGCAAGGAGGCCTGTGAGGAGATGTGTCCCTTCCCCAAGAACCACAACTGCAAGCTGTGCAAGCCACGGCAGAGGATGGTCACCAGCTTCTGCAAGAGTGACTTTGTGATCTTGGGCCGTATGACAGAGCTGACAGAGGACCAGGACTCGGGTCATGCGCTCATCACTGTAGAGGAGATCCTGAAAGACGAGAAAATGGGCCTGAAATTCTTTGGTCAGGAGCCACTGGAGGTGACACTGCTTAACATGGACTGGAACTGTCCATGTCCCAACATCACTAATGCAGAGGGCCAACTGATTATCATGGGGGAGGTGCACAACGGCATGGCAGTGTTGCAGCCTGATAGCTTTGTTGGCAGCTCCAGCAGTCGCCGTGTACGCAAGCTCCGCGAGGTCATCAACAAGAAGACATGTGCCTTTCTCAAGGAGTTTGGCAACACACAATAGCCAGTGCTGTTCCTTTGCTATGGACTCACTGGAGACACAATGGCTGTCTTTTTTCTGCCTGTCCTTTGCAATAAAGACAGAATGAGCCACAGGCATATTTTGAAATAATCATGCTCCATAATTTAGCACTTGGATTGTTTGGAGAAGCAATGCAAAAAACTCTATAAATTTCCTAATAAAATGATTACACAGGTAACGCCATTGTACAAACTGAAATGATTACCTATTTACATGTTTATACTATAGTCTGAAGTCTTTTTGAGCACTTATGTTGTACAAAGTTGGAAAGATCTTTTTTATATGACTAAAACTTAAGCTCTCATTACAGGATATTCTAAATGCCTCATAGGCAATCACTTAAGCTATTTCTAATGGCCTTCAGGTCAAGTATGAAAAAGTGGCAAACCTTTCTAACTTTCCATATGTTTACTCTTAGTTATTTTATTGTCAATTTGAATCAAGAAATGTTCCGTGTATGTTCTTGCACCTTGGAATGAAGTTTTAGTATATTTACCCTCACTTTGATTGATTATTTTATATTGTACTTATTTATTTTACCAGCCTAACTTTTCATACCTACCATGAACTGAATGATTAAGTAGTCCTTAAAATGCTTTATAAAGTATGTGTGTTGTCAAAATATTATGAGATAACTTTGAATTAACAAAATTACTGATTTTATTGTCCGTGTAAATGTAAATAACACTTATGAGAAAAAAAGGTGATTAAAGTACATTTTCTGCACTCTCTCTTCTCTCCTTTATTGGTTTATTTCTTTACCGACATAGTTGTGAGTAAGCATGCAAGTATTCAGACTTAAGCACAATGGGTTTTCTGCTCTGCTTTGTAAAGAGGGACATTTTATGCTGGATCATTCCCTCCCCTTTCTCATTCTTCCATTGTCGGTCAGCGCTGGCCCTCGTACTTGAGCAGGTCACATTCCAGCTGTACGGTGGTGGAAGTTAGGGGGGGTTGCTGGGGGACAGAGGGGGGCCAGTCTGATCCGTGTGTTGTGTCTGGGTCTGGGGCTCACTCCTCTCCCGCCGACCTTTCATGTGAGTGCTTGGGCTCTTGCAGCCGAGCACCCTGCTGCCTGGCCCCTCTCATCTTCTCGGCCCAACTCCAGCCATGCCGTGACACTACGCTGGTGGGGAACCTCATGCACACTCACACACACACACACACACACACACACACACATATACACATGCACACATACACCATGCTGTAGTTTAAAGGCAGAGCTTTGAAATCTTGACTTGAGCCGGATGGGAGAGAGAGGGCCAATACATGCTTGTTTTCCCCAAAGTGGGCCTCTGATCTTGGCTACCTCAGGCTGTCCAATGAGGCCCAGGTCCATGACCCTCTAAGAGGCTAATGAAAAGGGGTGGGGGTGGGGGTAGGGGTGGGGGGGGCATTGAGAGCAAGAGGGAGAGAGTTCATTAAAACTGTTGACAAGTGTCAAGTACAGCAGTCAGGCTCAAGTTCACTGGCTGCTGACAGCTCATTCCAACAAAGGCACTATTTTCCCCCCTTAACTCTGGTCCGCTTTCGCTAATTATGAACACTTAAACCTGCAGACGACAGCCATGTCATGTTTTAACTTGTGTCAGTCTTCCTCAACTAATTATATAAAAGAACAAATTCCTATGTATATCACATTTGAGAAACAGTATATAGAATGTAGTACTAAGATATAGGTAATAATAATTGTATCACCAAAACTCAAGCTTTTGTGGGATGGAAAGTGCAACATTTTGTACAGCTGAATACATTGTTGAATGAATGCATCTAATCACTCAAAAAGTACTTTCATGCTTACAGGGCATTCAGCTTAATTGTTTCACTTCATCGGACTATCTCAAGGTCATTTATTTCCATAAATGCCTGACTTCTCTCAACCACTGGCATGTTTGCCACACTGACATCTGCTGGCCATTATGAGAAGTGCATGGACAGATAAATAGAAGCACAATGTTAAGTGATTTGTTTATCGCTGCTGTTGGAACAAAACCTTGTACTTCTAAAATCATAGCTTTACACAAGAAGCGAAAAATACAAGTTGCTTGTAATGTAAATGTTGTTTTTAAAATCATTTGGGCCGTTTCACCATAAAATTTACCCATAATGTAAAGGGAATTTTCAAATTATGTCAAAACCTAAAGGTATTTCACGAGGTATTGTTACAGCAATGTTATGCTTCTTTCTACTGTAACACTTGATTGCTTAAACAAAGTGTATTAGCTTTTGGGAAACACAGAAGTCACCAGGACATGGACTGAGAACGTCATTTATCTATGTGCTTTGTGATTTATGAAAGTAAGATGTTTCCTAGTTCTTTATCTCAGGGACTTAGCTGAAGATCAGAATACTTTCCAAAGATACACAATTTCAAATAATTTCATGTTATATTTTGTGTAATACAGAATACTCTAAGGCAATGATGGGGAACTGAAGACCAGAGTCCAGCACAGTTTGGTAATTTCCCTGCTCTAATACACCAACTAACCTGGTAATCAGCTAGGTTGAATGTTTGTCGGAAGAGGAAAATCACCACGTTGTGCAAGAATCTGTCCCTCCAGGACCAGACTTCCCCACCACTGTTCTAGGGATAACAAAGCAACAATTAGATTCTTCATTGTTCTCTGAGAGGAAATTTCTTTTGACAGTCTGTGCCGTACATGCATACAAAAAAAAACAAATAGCATACATCCAAACATCACAGAACTGCAGGCAGCCCTCCTTTATAGTGTATAAACATAATAGCACTTCTTAAAATAGCCATATTGTTGAGGACTTACAGGTGTGCACGGGGAGGCCTATCATCTTTGAGTGCAGTATGACTGAGATGTTCAAGTTTGTTAATAATACATAATTGTAAATATTTTACCTACGTTTTCACCTTATGTCTTTAGCAGATATCCATGTACTTCTCCTTCTCCACCACTATATGTGGCATTTGCAAGTCATCATAATGAGCATGTTTCCCATATTTATGACTTAGCATCTGCTCTTCATGACATCAAATCTATTCATTGTTACTTATTGTGTCATAGTAATGATAACATATCTCAGTTATGACATACAATTTCATAATTATTTTCTATGACTTAGTGTCTCACACTAATGACTCAGAATCTCATAAATACTAGTCTTATTTTGAGATAGCAAGTCATTATTATGAAAACTTAAGTCATAATTATGAGAACCTTCTCATTATTATCAGACAATGTAATTTTGATTATATTCTAAGTCATAATAGCTTTTTACTTATGACATACCATATGGCCTTTCTTAAAAAGGCGCAAACTGTTTCCATAGACATGTATAATTATTTACAGTGCATGCTTTGATTTTGACAGCCTTTTTACGATCATTAGTTGTATATGTGTTGTTAAGCATATTTAAAAAAAACAAACAAACATATATTTGTAATCATTATTACAAACATTTTATTCTAGTATGCAGAATATGCTGGCCATTTGGTGCATTTGACTAGTACCTATGTAGTTCTCCATGTGCACATGTTGAAATGCCTCAGCCTGCCTAATAGAATGGACCACTGATAGGACATAACACCCGGGGTTCGGGCGTGGTAAATGTCATTTCTGCTCAGTAACGTGGAAATCGGACTTCTGTCCAAAAAGCACAGCCACAAACAAAACAGCATAAAAAAAAAAACATTAGCGAGACCACGTGACCTTGTCAAGTTTTTCCACCCTCAAATAACAAATGCTACCACCGTTGCTCAGTCCACAGTAGGCAGCAACCTGTTTTCAGAATTCAAAGTCAGCTCCTCACTGTTGCAGGTCCTGATTGCTGTGTGTCAGCCACTGACTCATCATTTCATGCACAGCTGGTCATGTTGCCAGGCAAAAAAGAGTGTTCTGAAATAAACAGCACAGCTAAGGTGATGCAAAGTCTTTACAATGTTGTAGAGAGATTAAGCACAGCAGGTCAGGAGTACTTGACCTCTAGAATGCACACAATAAGTTGTACTAAACATGCAGATACAGCAGTACAAATAAACTCATCACTAAAGTAGTGGTTCTCAAATTGATTCTTAGGACCATATTTTTGCTCCAGCTCCACTCGTAACACATAAGGATTGAGCACAATGTGGTCCTTTTTGGGGGGTCCTTAGGGCTGGTTAGAACCACTGTGCTAAGTAAGCATCCTTTTGAGTATCATCCCGTTTCTTTTTAAAGACTTGCCCATTGAAAGACTCTTGAGGAAACTTAAAGATCTCCAAATAACCTTTTCTGGCACATTTATTTTGAAGAGTGTACCAGCAGCCTTATACTGAGTCAAGCTGCTACAAGTTTTTATTGTCATTAGATGGCGCCAAAACACTAGTTCTCTCTTCTTTGGTGCTTACATGGGTCTAGCTACTCACAATGTAATATTATATCATTGCTCTTCCAGGAGCTGAAGGCCAATACATGATATATGCTGATTTCATGTTCTTTTGTCTCTATAACACAAAGGCAATGTGCACAAGGGTCATTAGTGAGTGAGCATGGGTCACGTTTAGAAAATCAAGACAAAGACATCAGTTCCTGTAGTGTTTCAGCTTAGATAATTTAGAAAGGTTAGTGGCAGCAGTGTCGAACATTTTGCCTCTGATGCACGACTGCAGGCATCGCACATGAGATGATGCAGAAGACATGACCTCATTTGCCTTTGCAGTTGCTATGGCAACTCAGGAAAGCACAGGCATCATTAATGTACACATAGCAGTTTAGCTTAGCACGTTTGATAGAGCTTTCTTTCTATGATTTTCTGTTATGCTAAAACCCCTACAGCGGCAAGCCAAACTGGTTTATTAAGCTTGTGGTAGTGGGTGGTGATGTCGACAAGGCTGTCACGTGAGCCTGGACATCATAGAGAGCCTAACAAAAGTGAATTAACTCCTTAAACCATAAGAGCCTATTTGGGAGGGCCCATTCACATAACTTATATATTAGTTTTATTGCAGTTACTGAATAATTAATGGTAATTACTGAATAATAAGTGATGAAGGGCTTGATGTATGCACTGTGTACAAAAAGATTTGTACAATTTGAGTTATACGGAGTGTTTCACCCTGGACTGTTGACTGAATGAGGCACAGTTCAGGGCATCATTTAATATATTACTCTTGAAGGCACAGCAACATAGCCCAAAAGTCTGTTTAATTCTAAGGGTTGAAGGAAGGTCAGAAAGTAGTCATTTAAAAGTGAATTATAACTGTTTTGTCCAAAGGTTTGAAATCCATACTTTTTCTTATCTTGATTTATTAAGCTCAAAGTTTGAAAGCACTAATACAAAATGAGAGAGGAGGCCTGTATACACAATGAGGCACCTAAAGGGGATTGGCATGAATTAGAAGTGAGATGAGGCTAAGATTAAGTCACTAAAATGACTGTTTTGTTGAATGCTTTTCATCTGTGGTCTGTTCAAAGAAAGCAGAGGCTTGTTCTGCCACTGGGAATCTGCCCTGAATAAAATATGGAGATGTCAAAAATGTCCACAACCCCTTCCAGCCCCATTCTCTGCTGTTTTAAGAGGTGGGGCGTGGATGGACAGTGAACTCTGTGCCGTTGCTCAGTGACCTTCTCAGCCAGCAAGAGTCCACTGGCTTGTCAAATCCCGGCCCCATAATTACTTACTGCTTCTAGCAGGTGGGAAGAAATAGCAGGACGTGTGTGGTGTAATAAGCAGAGCGAGGGAAGAGGGGAGGAGGGAGTAATCTAGTGAATAATCAACATCATAAATCATTGGCTTTATTGATCTCGACTGCGGGATCAATAAGGCAGATGTTAGGTGGGGGAGCCACGCAACACAAATATCAGCTTGACCTTTTATGCATAACCATGACATATCATAGTGCTAAATAATCCCATGTTCACAATATGCATGTAAAGGGGTATATTAGACATTGCATTGAATTTGTCACAAGCCCATGACAGCACCAATGGCTTGTGTTTTGAATTTGTAATGTCATCTGCAAATAAGATGGACATACAGGTTCATATTAGGCACCTCAGAGTAAGAATACTGATTAGGTGTGCTGTGATTGACTATTTGCATTAGTTTGCAACAAACACAATCTCAGGCTACAAGGCAACCCTCACATAAGCTCATCATAACCGTTGATTTAAACCTCCACACTGTTAGAAATAAACATACTATACAGGTACATGATTCATTCATCAAGGTACAAACAATGTAAGTGTACCCTCAAAGGTACAACAGTGGTTTTAAGGTCCAATTGTGTACCTTACATGAGTTTTTCCTAGTGGAAAAGTAGATGGTTGTACCTTTTCATAACCGAATGTTTTAAATTAGAACGATAAAATAAAAAGCCTAGAGACAAGACAGGGTGTTGGGGGGTCAATACAACTTAGAAAACACAATTTCAATGGATTCTGGTTCCCTGACTTAAGGTACTGGGATGTACCCCTGAGGGTACCACCACAATGACAAGAGGGGGACTGCCCCAGTGACAGTGTCGTACCATTTTTTCTGAGAGTGCATACAAAGTTATGCAGGCTTATTCCAGGAGAGATCAGGCTGCTTTTGTCATCTTTGATGTCAAGTTGATGTAGCACCTGTGTGAGGTGACACAGGCCTCGTTCACCAATATCCTCCTGAGATTTTTCTTAATTTTGTTCTTGAGAAAGGTCTAAAGAAAACAGTCCACATCAGATTTATGATGTGGTTTTAAATCACAAAATTCTATCCTTACCTAAGAACAAATCCAAAATAAGAGAACATTGGTGGATATCAGAATCTTCATGAAAACTACATAAGTGGATTTTAAGAAGGAATTTCTTCTAAGAATGGTTGGTGAATGAGGCCCATTATTTTTTTCTGATCTTTTCTAGGTTGTCATGAGTGAAATGACTTAGCACATTATAGCATCTGACTTTGTAGTTTTAATCAGAGTGACATAGAGAAAATCTTATGAATGGTAAAATGAAACTCTAACAGACACAGAACATGTCTGATTTGCCAAGCTACATTATAAGAACAGCATTATTCCACTGTGACTATGTGTTATTTCATACGCTGAGCCACAATCTCTATGTCATTTCAACCCAGAAAGTGTCATGACAATGTCAGATTATCTCATCTTATGTTATCTCAACTTGACAGAATTGGCAAATGCACTTTTTCTCACAAATGATGCCTACTGGAATACGTATTAAGAATGTCTATATGATTTACGTTAGTTGCCATGACAAGCTTATATAGGTGTCACTTTCCCTTATGGAGAACTCCACTACAGTAACTGTAGTGCATTACAGTAAAGTGTTACCAAAATAATAATAACCAGGGAAGTCGTTTGATTTACAAACTGAACAATGTCAGAACACTGGCGAAAATTCTGAATCTAACAAGAAAACATGTAGTTGATACAACCATTGAGTTCCTAGTTTAAAATGTTACACACCCAATCTATACTATGTTGTTGTAGCAAACTGAAGCTGGACAGGAGTGAGTTTCGCAAAAATGATCTGTTTTAGTGAATAACGAACAAGCTAATGAAGGGCATGAGAAAAGAATTTTCAGTTCTACCAGTGCTTCCCGAATGGCTTCACAATCCAAAATATAATAAATGAGTTTGAAGCATTTTGTTGACTCTTCCCCTTTACCAGCTTGGAAAAAATATCAGCAGTCAAAAAACTGAATAACTGATTTCACTTTGTTAAATCACTGCTGTACATGAAAAGCATATTAACTTCTAAAGTGCAGCAGGAGAAATGAGAGCAGAAGCTATTCTTTAAAAACAATATCCATTTACTGTAAAGCTTAGCCATATCTTTGCAAAATTTTGTGATACAGGATGGTAATGCATAAACCAACACACAGTTAGAGGAAATAAACTGGAACAGCAGTCAACTTTTAGCACAAAAAGGAAAAAAAACACTGAATGTACCGCTACCTTGGAAAAGAAGTCCCTTTAGAATATACATTGTAAAATTAGATTGAGGCCTCTTTTAGTTTCTGTCTTAATGATTCTTAATAATTCAGGTTAAATGAATAACCCATAAGGGGCGTCGAAAGTGAAATAGAAACATTTGGAATGTCAGGTTTGTTCACTGATTGAATAGTTATGGGAATATTATTTACATAATATCATAACTGCAACATGTGTATCACTTCTGCACTCAGTTTCAGGAACTGAAATATTTTGTGAATAACAAATAGGTTGGGTAAACCGATAACCGAGTAAGATTCCATAGTAATGTAGGACACTTTGGGAAGGGTTTTGGGAAACTGTCATTCATTAAGCAATATTCTTAATATCAAATTAACAGAGCACTTAGCATTACAAAGGTTTTGAAAAACGCATCACAGATTGGCAATAATGATGGCAAATTTGTCACCATGCTGTTAGCTTGACTACACAACTACATCCAGTCTATCTTAATTATTTGATCTTCCTATGCATGGAAAATAAATACTATATAAAATAATAATGCATTTGAAATGTATACATTTTAACAAAAACAATCTGTGTTACAGTTTCTCTTTGGGTTAAATGGGTTTTTTGCCAACATTTTGAAGTTTGTCCAGTCTTGCAGCAATTTCTAGGAATGCATTAGCGTTTACAAAAAATGCATTTGTGTCACGATTGGCTCCTCCCACTCGATGTGCTTTTTGTTTTGGTCTTCCATGTGCGTTTGTTTTGGTTCAGCCCCCTTGTTTGTTGACTCCGCCCCTGATTGTTTTCACCTGTCCCTCGTTATCCCTGTTTTATAAGCCCTGTGTTTGCCCCTTGTCTTGGCTGGTCTTTGTTTGAATCTCTGTTTGTGTTGTTGTTATCTGCTGTGGTTTTTGTTCTGTTTGGCTTGTTCTGTTGAATTCTGGTGTCTGTCATGTCTGCCCAACGATCTCTCCGTATTGGCTGCTTGAACCTGGACTGTTATGACTATGACCCTGGATTAATAAATCTCGCTTATCTCAGCACGTGCATCCGCCTCCTCGCTCCTCGTCACAATTTGAGGACAGATATTTGTGCGTGAACAGGTGAATTGCATTTTATGGCTACAATAAATAGATAGGTAACTAATATACATAGAAATAAATGAGTAACAAGGACTATACAGTCATGTGCAGATGTTTGAACATCCCTGATCAAAAGCCATGTGTTTTTTTAATTTACAGAGAACATTTTCTTGCAAATTTTAGTAATCAGTTTCAATTTATTTCTAATTGTGGATTAAAATGTGCAGACGTGTGTGGTCTCTGTAGAGTATATATTAACTTATTTTCCCTTGGAAAGTCAACACATGTCATCTGACCAGGGGTGCCTTTGCATACAGGTGTACAATGACCCTTCTCAATTTGATTGCATGGAAATATAATTAAATTAAAGTTTATTCGACAGCGTACTTATGTGAATGTACTTAAGGGGGTGGGTAAATATAAACCTTGTTTCAGATCAGTATATATATATATATATATATATATATATGTGTGTGTGTGTGTGTGTGTGTGTGTGTGTGTGTGTTACTGAGCGATCATAAGGTGCTTCGTTATGAAGTGAAGCTCAAAGCAGCAGTGAGCACTCCCTTTATGGAGCATGCTGCCAAAAAAAGTGTGGAGCTACTCTTGGTAGGGCTCGCCATAAACACTCCAGCAGATGGCTCGGTAAATCGGCCTGAGTGTGCTGCATTGGCAATGAATCACCCGCAGCCCCTGCTGCTGCTGCTACTGTATGTGCTGATCTCATCCTGTCCAGGCCTGCATACAGAGGTCTAGATCGACCCTCCATAGTACAGTTAATACAGAACGTTATATACAGTTATGTAATTACATAATTACTTACAAAGCAATGTAACGAATTACAGTTTAAATGCGGTATCACCAGCTTTGAGTCTGAACTTCCAACTTTCTTTTAGTGTCAAAAATGCTAAAAACATAAATAGAAAATAAGGCTGTATTGAGAACAAAATCTTTTCATTAAATGCAAATCATAAATCTACACTTTTAACTGTTTTTTTTGGGCTTATTATGTGGAGCTATGAGCACAAAATAGATAAATAAAATGTGAGAAGGGGCATTTCAAGGTGTAGAGTATATGGCCAAAAGGATGGGAACACCCCTCTTAACTGAGCAAAGGTGTTTTGACACACCCATTGTTAACAGATGTATAAAATCAAGCATAGAGTCATGCAATTCCCACAATTCACACGGGCAGTACGATGGCTCGGAATGAAGAGCTCAGTAAATGTGGCCTATCATAGGAAGCCATCTTTGACACAAGACAATTTGTGAAATTTCCTCCATGCTAGATCTGCCCCAGTGAACTGTAAGTGCTCTTATTATGAAATAGAAGTGTCAAGGAGCAACAACAGCTCATCCACAAACTGGTAGACCTGGAGTGATGGAAAGCACACTGCCACTGGACTCTGGAGGAGTGGAAACCTCTTCTCTGGAAAGATAAATCATGCTTCATTATCTGCCAGTCTGATCGACACATCTGGGTTTGGCAGATGTTAGGATAACGTTAGCTGCTGGAATGCCTAGTGCCAACAGTTGGAGGGAGGATGACCAGGTTCTCTTTTTAAGGTTTAGACTCCTTAGTTCCAGCAAACCCTAATGTTAATGCTACAGCATATACATATATTTAAGACCATTATTTGCTTTTAACTTCATGATAACATTTTGGGGATGGCCCTGGAACTTCAATGGCTTGCATAGAGCCCTGATCATAACCTTAAACACTTCTGGGTTGATACCTACATCTTAATGCCCTCAGTTTTGGAACAGGATTTCCAACAGGCTCAAGTGTATATGTAATGGTCAGGTGTCCACATACTTTTGGTACACTGTTCAATGAACACTCCAGCATTTTTGACTTGAACCTCTACGTGACACATATGTGGCAAACTATCACTCACAGAACAAAATCTTTCTATCTTATTTCTCTACACAATTTGAAAATTCCAGCTGCTGTTAACACTTTGTGAAAAGGTAATGACCGACTGACTAATAGAAATGCCTAAAGTGATAATAAATAAAATCTTTTTACAGTGACTTATACTGAAAATGAAGAATGTTTTTGTACCTTCTCCTGAAAAGTTACTTTTTTGGACATGAGTTCCAACAGCAACAACATGACCAGTTAATACAGACAACAATATTGCAGCGCCCATTGATGTAAAATATGTGTTCATAAGGCTGTACAACACCTACATAAGCCCTTTATGATGACTGACACAAATCTATATGAAGACTTACAAGAGTTTATTCCAACAAGGATCAGTTGTTATCACACTTACTGAGGTGAAATCCATCAAAATAGACAAAAGCAGCCTTTATGACATCTGAAACTTGTTAGAATAAGCCTTTAGAAACGTAGGTTTATGCCAGTTGTCATGAAAAGCTCATGTAGGTGTCGTGTAGCATTATGAATGCTGTCCTGAGTTGAAAAACTCTGACCAATATGGTTTATGTTGTTTACGTTAAGCTGAGGTACAGCAAAGTCTTTCAATGTAGAGGATAGGGACAGCCTCAGTGAAAATTTTGTTTCACTCATCAGTGCAAGGACAATATATTATAGTATATTTACAGTAGCTACAGAGAGGGTTGCTTAGAGAAAGAGAGCAGTGTATCTCTCTCCATCTGGTATTCATGCAGTCTGCTCAGGACTGTCATACCATCAAGATAAAAAGCCCCTTCAATCCCCAGACACGCATAAAACATGTACACACACTCACACATTTATCTGATTGATACTGCCAGTGGTGGATGATTACTAGCCATTCTTGCATTTAGATTGAATAGGAGGCGGCACTGGAGACATTTTATGTCACTGCAGCACTGCTGCACGACTTGCTTTCAAGCCTTTATCTCTCTGCTCACATGCCTTACATAAGGCAATCCCAGTAATGCAGCCCAGGTCAGGATTTAAGATCTGCAAAGAAAGGATGAGGAAGGAAAAGAGAGGGGGACAGAGTGAGGCAGAGAGGAGGAGGGAGAGAGAGAATATGGATTCTGGTGGCTTCCCAAGCAGCAGACAGACAGAAGCAGAAGCAAATATGAAATACAGAGAATGACTTGGCAGAAAGGTCAGCCTCCAGTAATGAGACTGTAAATCGTAGCCAGTGGTTATGCTACTGTTGACTCAAGCCCTCATTCTTTATTTTCCAATAGCTATAAATATGAAACTATTGTTGTGCTATATGAGGATTATGCTTGAATGGGAATTCCACTCAGCTACAATTTTGAATCTTATAATAAAGAAAGAAAGAGAAACTAGAGGAAACAATTCTCTGGTTCTGTGAATATGCACTCAATGATTGTGGGGCTCAGATGCATTCCAATCAGCTGGCTTTTATAATCTTAAAAAAAAAATTGGGAAAAAAATCTCTATGCTCCGTCTTGTGGAACTCGGATTCTCTATTTGGGTGAATATACCTCATCTGGTGCGTCTCAGTGCATTCCATCTACCGCAAATTCTTTAAGAAAAATGTTCTATTCAGGTGAATATGCATTGTGTCATGGGACTTAGTTATGTTGTGCAGTGAATCTCAGGGTGGAACATTGCAAAAGAGCTCCAAACACAAAAGAAGTAGCATCCAACCATGAGCCAAAAGGCAAATTACACAGCGGTGGTGTCAGCTCCACACCCCAACATGACTTACAGCTCCTCTCTGCTTTCGTCATCTATTGTGTGCTCGAGACGGAATGCCATAAATTCTGTTTATTCCATGCATTCTGTCACTCTCAGGGCTGGGATGGCTCCCCCTCCCAACTCCTCAGTCAAAAGAGCTGGAAGTGTATTTTTAAAAAACTCATTTGTGATGTTTCATCAGTTTCAGACATTGTGTCAAGACTTTCATTTGTTATTGAGTAATTCACTGAAATTAATACACTTGTCACTGAAAATTGTCCAAGCTCTAGCCTTTTGGAGGCCACAAGAAGGATCATCTTGCCAGCTGATGTACTGTAAAATTACGGGATAAATAATAACAATAACCACAAACTGTATAAATTATGTCAATTTATAATGGCCAATTTGTGTATTGCTGATGATTGGATTATTTGTTTCTTTTACTGTTATGAATGCTTTTGTTTCTACATAAATTACATAATTACTTTTGCATCCAATTCACATTCTGATTTTAACTCACAATATAATCTCCTATTACAAAGACATTGCTATTCATTGAAAGATTAAAATCTGCATATTATGCCTAAAACTAGAGTTTAGTTTGTAGCACATCATTATATCCCTCAAACTCATCAGCTGGACAGAATTCACAGTTGTTGTTTTTTCATTCATTAATTTTCTCCCACTACAACAACTAGCATGCATTATGCAAATATGTCATACAACCATTGTGAACCCTTGTGGTGTCAACCAATCCTGATCGCTAGCCTAGTGACTGATCTATAGGCCTTCCTGCAGAGCCTAGTTCCAACCACATTTTTCCACACCTGCTCCAGCTCATCAACCTCTTACCAAGTCTCCAATTGGCTGGATCAGATGTATGAGAATTAATTAAAGGGTGGGGCAGCTTATTGGTTGCAGGTTGGAACTAAGCTCTGCATGAAGCTCTTCAGGACCAGGGCTGGAGACCACTGCCCAAGAGACTACTGTGGCACCACCGTAGGATGCAGGTAAGCACGTTTACAACAGATGTAGGGATGGGTAAATATTTCATTTTGGCTAGAGGGTCCGTTTAATCGGCAACAGAACTCCCCGCTATTAAGATGGAGTCATCAAAGATACTGCAGGGGTCTGATAAAGTATCTGTACATTGAGAGAGAGAGAGAAATTTACATTTAAATTAGTTCTCATGGTCTTCTGGGCTGTTCATGCATGGAATGACTGCCTTCCTGTCAATGTTGCCTGCCAATAAAGGCATAATTAGCACAGTGAGGAGCAACTCTGCTTCTTAATCAAATGACAGGGCTGTGACGTATGCTGGGTTTTTATCACTTCAGGGTGCTGGAGCATGCGCATTCCTGTCGCCATCACAGAGGCCAGCTCTATAAAAAGCCCATGGAAAATACATTATCTCCTCCTAGCCTTGTTCACCCACTGAGGGGACCAGTGCTGCTACATCTTCGTACTGCTTCATTGTTTGGTTTGTGAGACAGCTGTTTTACTTATGTGAGAGAGAGAGAGAGAGAGAGAGAGAGAGAGAGAGAGAGAGAGAGAGAGAGAGAGAGAGAGAGAGAGAGAGAGAGAGAGGGAGCATGAGGACAAGAGTGTTTGTGTTGTTCATGCTGAATGCTTATTTTTGTTGCAAAGTGTTATATTGCTTATGTGGGTGTCTGTAAAAGTGCTTATATCATGTAAAACCAAATATTCTTTGCTTTTTAAAATAAGAGTTTGATGGTGATATAAAAAACTTGAAAATAAATAAATATATATATATATATGTTTTACAATAAATAATAATAATACTTATTATTATTAATAATAATAATAATAATAATAATAATAATAAGTATTTTAAAAATGTTTTTTAACTGACAATCAGTAAGAGAGTTGAAAGAAACTGGGCTGAATTGTTTTTATTTTCTTTTTGTATATTTTAGCAAAAACTCACGCAAGTAACTCAAAATGTTAGCATGGTTATCTAGCATACTTGCTAACACAACATGAGGACATTCTAACAATTTACTTACAGCTGCACTATGTAATTCGTTTGTTGTTAAAATGCAAAGAAATAGCCCAGAACCCAAGACTTATATACTGCAACTCTACCAATAATTTCATTTGTAATTTTGGTGCTAAGGTTGTACTTTTGAAGTGACTTTGTCGGTGCATACCACAACTGTCTTTCGAAAATTCTGGACAATATCCCTATAATTTCATAATATAAGGGGTGAATGTTGAGGGAATGTGGAACTATTATGTACATTTTTTCAGAACCTACCTACAATAATTCATATATAAATTATGTTTCAATGTTAAATTGATTGATTAGGTTTTTTTTTCAAGTTAAAGTGTAGTTATAGTGGGTTGTCCAAGTGGTGTAGAGATGTTTTAAGTTATTTGTCTAAAATATGCTTTATTGTTTGTAGATGTAACAACAATTTTTAAAGTGTGTAGGCAATCACTGCTCAAGTTTCAAAACACACCAACAGTTCATACAGTCCATTATTCCAAACCGAGCTGCAAAAACAGCCTGTTTTGAATTCAACATGGTTGTGACATCACACATTTACATATGACTGTCCGCTCAGTTTACAGTAGTTTAGCCTGGCCATTTACGCTGAGGCTGAGCTGCTCCTGGCTGCAAATGTATCATTGCACAGTCTTGGATCCCGAACGGAGTAGCTGGAGTTTATTTTTACTGACGTCCCTGAGGATTTCAGTCCAAACTTAACAGTTTGTTCTGTACATTTTATCCTGAACTGTTTTTTTTTGAAAGTGGCACAATATAGTGTAGCCAATCAGAACAAAGGTCATTTACACATATCAGTTTCAAAAATACAGCTACAAAAATAGCCTGTTTAGTTCTCAAGGGAATAAGGAGAGGTTGAAACATGGTCTTGTAGAAATGAATGTTTTTTTTTTTGGTACATTAGTACCCAGAGGAAAATCTCATTGCTCAAATGTTGATCTTGTATTGCTCAAGAGACTTAATAGTGGGAGTTATACAAAAAGGAGACAGATACTTCTGGCTTAGATAATAAATTATCATGCCCCCCCCCCCAATATATTAAACTTAGCAAACAGAAAGTGTGCACTAAAATATGCAGGTAAAATCCATGTTTAAGTTTGTTCCCTGTTATGTTTTTTTAATTAGGAAATTAACAAAGCATGTCCTTTGCCCAGCCAGGTTCAAACTTTGAACAGAACTGTATATCAGTCTTAACAGCATGATACCAAAAATACCTGTTTAATTCTAGAGAATAATGACAGGGTGGAAAATGGTTACGTAAAAAATGAATAATGACTGTTTTTTGCACATAAATCCACACAAATGTCTTGAAAGGACGTCAGAGGGGAAAGATAAAATACAAGAAAAATGTAGGATATGGGCCTTTTGGGCAAGAGAAATTAAGCAGGTCTACTTTTTTGATTTTTCTTTCCTATGGGTGTTTGTCAAGGTGGAAAAAACAGCACAAAAATAAAGCGGGCCATTTAAAGACTATTATATAAGCTGCAGGGCGTCTCCTATGCTTTCGTGTGTGATATGTACACTGTATGCTTTAGATGTGTGAAAGGTACACTTGGGACCCATTATTACATAACACATGCTACATCTGTTACAGTTATAGTACAGCAGTGAGAAGGTAATTCATATGGTGCGTATTCCTACTGTAGTCTGATAAAAGTCCCTGCTATGAGCGTATGTGGTGGTCTCAAGCATGTGTGACTGGTGGGGGAGATGAATGTGGGAGAGGAAGCGTGTGTGTGTCGTCAGAAGCGTGAAATGCATGCAGCATTTGTACAGAGTGTCCCCTGGCTGCATGCTGATGCTCGGGATGGGTGCTGTGGAGAAAGGCAGCAGCGGCTATTATTAGGTCGTGAATGCCTCCACCACAGCTCTGGCCATGTTTGGTACCTCAGGGCTCCTGGGGACCTAATGGAAAAGAGTCATCTAAACAACAATGATTTTTTGCAGGACTGCTGGTTTAAGTTACGTAATAAAGAAGGAACTTACAGAGATCAGTGAGCTTAGTTTCTCCAAAGGTAATCAAGGCCTCGCTTGTTTTCCCAAGGTAGGTGTTTTAAAGGGGAGTTTCACAGATTAAAAAACAATTCTGCTTAATTCATTTGTTCACATGTAAGTAAAGTCAGTCAGAGCAGTTTGATGTAAAATGCACCATTCTAGGAACCAGATGTCTGAAAGCTTCTAAAACCTTCACAAAAATGGTAAGAAATACACTGTGTGATGCTTAATACATTGTTTTATGACAGAGTTTTGGCCTGAACTGTATATTTTTAAACTATGTAGAAGGTGTAGTGGTACATACAAGACTTTGTACAGTAAAACAGTCCACAAAGAAAATGTATTTGGGGCAGTCGTGGGCTGGAGGTTAGGGATCTGGCCCTGTGACCGGAAGGTTGCTGGTTCGATCCCCAGGGCCAACAGTCCATGACTGAGGTGTCCTTGAGCAAGACACCTAACCCCCAACTGCTCCCCGGGCGCCGTGGATAGGGCTGCCCACCGCTCCGGGCAAGTGTGCTCACTGCCCCCTAGTGTGTGTGTTCACTGGTGTGTATGTGGTGTTTCACTTCACGGATGGGTTAAATGCGGAGGTGGAATTTCCCCAGTTGTGGGATCAAAAAAGTATCACAATTAACAATTATTTTTCATATTTACCACTATTTTACCATCACTAACATGACATATCAAAATGTAGAAGGCTCACAATGCATTGGATAGTAAATAAAAAAGTTATCTTTTCTTTCACTGCAACTTTAAAAAAATCTATGGAGCACAACGGGTTTATCCTGTATAAATAAAAATAATGCGTGGCCACGACTTAGTAAAGCGTGGGAATGAGATAATTGAGTCGTGGCCATGACTTAGTAAAGTTCCCACACCTTACAAAGTCATGGCCACGACTTAATTATCTCATTCCCATGCCTTAAGTCATGGCCATGCATTAGGATGTTGTTCCCATGCGTTAATAAGGCGTGGCCACACGTTATTTTTACTAATTATACAGGATGTCATCAGCAGGGCTCCGTAATAATCCAAGTCAGTAAGTTTCTCTATAAACCCACTCTGAATGACTTTATGTCTCAAGGATTTAGTTATGTAGTCATTTTTGCACAAAGGATGAAATTCCCCTTTAAGATGCTCCTAATGCTTTTTGTGTGTAGTATGAAGCTCATGATGAAGCTAGCAGTTAGCATTGTTTGACATTCAGCTCTGTACCGCTAGAAATACCATCACATTGCCTTCTCCTCTGAGGTCACAGTTAAACTGAAGGGTAATCATCTTGCAGTAAAGCCCATAATCAGAGCTTGGCTCACGAGCACTGTGAAGAATACTGGGATGTGATTCAAAGTGAGGTGTTCAGAATGAGTTTGTGTTTCTTAGCACCAACATCCAGAAAAAAAGCTAATTATATGAATAAGTGAGCTTGCCAATCAGTAATTTAATTTCCCTTTGGACCTATTACAGGATTCTATGCATAAATTAATCAGATCGAGTTATTTATCTTAAGACAAGGAGAAGGAAATGTTTCTATCAGTGCTTCTTATGTTAAGCAGATCACACAATTAAAAAGAGAAATGGTTTGGCTGCTAGTCAAGCTTTTAAACCAGACTTTGGTATGTACATGTGTGGACATTAAAGGATTCATGCCATAAAAAAAAAACGGAATTTTCCTCACTTTCCTTACTAAATAAACAAATTTGATATATATTGTGATTGCTGTTAGTTTTAAAATGCACCATTCACTTCCTAGTCCATACACTGTCCATATATGTCCATAACTAAGCCACAAAAACGCATTTTGAAATCATTGTTTTTATGATACCTGACACGATTGGTCCCTCCCAGTCATCCATGTGCTTTTGTTTTGCTTTTGGTCTGGTCCATGTGCTTTTGTTTTAATTCCTTCCCAGTCCTCTCCCCTTGTTTCCAGACCCTGCCCTTGATTGTTTTCACCTGTTACCTTCTTGTTAACCACCTGTGTCTTGTTACCTGTCCCTGTATTTAAGCTTGTGTTTTCCCTAGTCTCTTGCTGGTCTTTGTTTGAATTGTATTGTTTGTATTGTTTGAAGTGTTTGAATTGTTTGGTGGTTGTTTCTTCCGGCTTCTGTTGTGTTTATCCTGTGTTCCTTTGTTGTCATGTCTATACCCCAAACTCTCCATGTTGGCTCTTTGGCCCTGGACCGTCTTGACCCTGATTTTGGTGTGTGCGTCCACCTCATCATCACTCCCCCATGTTACAATATCACAAAAGAAACCATTTTATATATTTGTGTTTTTAGCCTAAAACATTCACACTGAGGTGTTTCAGGTGCAGCATTTCTTTTTTTTAATGAGGAACAGTACAAGAAAACCAATCAGAACAAGGGTCATTTACATATATCAGTCTTAAAGGCACAGTAGCAAGAACAATCTGCTTAATTCTAAGGGATAAAAAAAGATTGGAAAATGATCATGTAAAAATGAACTGGGACTGATTTTGGTACATAAGCCTGCCATACATGGACCTGAGGGGAAAAAAATAGAAGACACAAAAAATGATGATCTATGATATGTTCCCTTTAAGCCTGCAAAGGTATTAACACTGTCCTGTAAGTATGTTGAGATGAACTCCTTTGCCTTTCTAGCCTTGACAACAACACCGTGCCAGTTATCTTGGCACCTGAGGGGTAACCAGATCTACTTGTCCTCTGGCATCTGAACAAATGGCCACCGGGGGGAGTCGTCATGTGCCCTCTGGACCCCTTCTATTGCAGTATTGTTCACTAGGTCAGCTCAAGGTGTCTGCTTGGCCTCTCTGAAGCCAATCTTTCTCTCTG